>NW_027139667.1:73367-120619 GCF_035084215.1 Heptranchias perlo
TACCACAGGGATCGGTGCTGGGTCCCTTGCTGTTTGTGGTCTACATTAATGACTTGGATATGAATGTAAAAGGTATGATCAGTAAGTTCGCTGATGATACAAAAATTGGTAGGGTGGTAAATAGCGAGAGGAGGATAGCCTCAGTCTGCAGGACGATATAGATGGGTTGGTCAGATGGGCGGAACAGTGGCAAATGGAATTTAACCCGGAAAAGTGCGAGGTGATGCACTTTGGAGGGACTAACAAGGCAAGGGAATACACAATGAATGGGAGGACCCTAGGCAAGACAGAGGGTCAGAGGGATCTTGGTGTGCAAGTTCACAGATCCCTGAAGGCGGCGGAACAGGTAGATAAGGTGGTAAAGAAGGCATATGGGATACTTGCCTTTATTAGCCGAGGCATAGAATATAAGAGCAAGGAGGTTATGATGGAGCTGTATAAAACACTGGTTAGGCCACAGCTGGAGTACTGTGTGCAGTTCTGGTCGCCACACTACAGGAAGGATGTGATCGCTTTGGAGAGGGTGCAGAGGAGATTCACCAGGATGTTACCAGGGCTGGAGCGCTTCAGCTATGAAGAGAGACTGGGAAGATTGGGTTTGTTTTCCTTGGAGCAGAGGAGGCTGAGGGGGGACATGATTGAGGTGTACAAAATTATGAGGGGCACAGATAGGATGGATACTAAGGAGCTTTTTCCCTTCGTTGAGGGTTCTATAACAAGGGGACATAGATTCAAGGTAAAAGGCGGGAGGTTTAGAGGGGATTTGAGAAAGAACTTTTTCACCCAGCGGGTGGTTGCAGTCTGGAACTCACTGCCTGAAAGGGTTGTGGAGGCAGGAACCCTCACAACATTCAAGAATTGTAACAATTTTACAACACCAAGTTATAGTCCAGCAATTTTATTTTAAATTCACAAGCTTTCGGAGATTTTCTCCTTCCTCAGGCAAATGTTTCAAGATCTCCTTGAAGCCTACGCATTTATACATATTGAACAATAATACATGGTGTTTACAGACTGCCCCTGCAACTGCCCGTTGCCAAGGCAATCACCGTGTTCAGACAGAGAGGTGTTACCTGACAGAACCTCCCGAATACACATTCAATAAAAAACAAACAGGGAAAAAAAAACAGAGAAAAAAAAAACACAGAGAGAGGCAGAAGAACATCCGGAAGCAGAGAGAGCAGCAAATGACCCATTATATTAAAAACAGATAACATTTGTTCGCTGGTGGGTAACGTGTAGCGTGACATGAACCCAAGATCCTGGTTGAGGCCGTCCTCATGGGTGCGGAACTTGGCTATCAATTTCTGCTCGACGATTTTGCGTTGTCGTGTGTCTCGAAGGCCGCCTTGGAGTACGCTTACCCGAAGGTCGGTGGATGAATGTCCATGACTGCTGAAGTGTTCCCCGACTGGGAGGGAACCCTCCTGTTTGGCGATGTTGCGCGGTGTCTCGTTCATCCGTTGTCGCAGCGTCTGCATGGTCTCGCCAATGTACCATGCTCTGGGGCATCCTTTCCTGCAACGTATGAGGTAGACAACGTTGGCTGAGTCACAGGAGTATGAACCATGCACCTGGTGGGTGGTGTCATCTCGTGTGATGGTGGTATCTGTGTCGATGATCTGGCATGTCTTGCAGAGGTTACCGTGGCAGGGTTGTGTGGCGTCGTGGGACGCTGTTCTCTTGAAAGCTAGGTAGTTTGCTGCGAACGATGGTCTGTTTGAGGTTGGGTGGCTGTTTAAAGGCGAGTAGTGGAGGTGTGGGGATGGCCATAGCGAGGTGTTTGTCCTCATTGATGACATGTTGAAGGCTGCGGAGAACATGGCGTAGTTTCTCCGCTCCGGGGAAGTACTGGACGACAAAGGGTACTCTGTTGGTTGCGTCCCGTGTTAGTCTCCTGAGGAGGTCTATGCGATTTTTTGCTGTGGCCCGTCGGAACTGTCGATCGATGAGTCGAGCGTCATATCCCGTTCTTACTAGGGCGTCTTTCAGCGTCTGTAGGTGTCCATCGCGTTCCTCCTCGTCTGAGCAGACCCTGTGTATTCGCAGGGCCTGTCCATAGGGGATGGCCTCTTTGACGTGGTTAGGGTGGAAGCTGGAAAAGTGGAGCATCGTGAGGTTGTCCGTGGGCTTGCGGTAGAGTGAGGTGCTGAGGTGCCCGTCTTTGATGGAGATTCGTGTGTCCAAGAAAGAAACTGATTCTGAGGAGTAGTCCATGGTGAGCTTGATGGTGGGATGGAACTTGTTGATGTTATCGTGTAGTCTCTTTAGTGATTCCTTGCCGTGGGTCCATAGAAAGAAAATGTCGTCGATGTATCTGGTGTATAGTGTTGGTTGGAGGTCTTGTGCAGTGAAGAAGTCCTGCTCGAACTTGTGCATGAAAATGTTGGCGTATTGGGGTGCGAATTTGGTCCCCATGGCTGTTCCGTGTGTTTGGGTAAAGAACTGGTTATCGAAGGTGAAGACATTGTGATCCAGGATGAAGCGGATGAGTTGTAGGATGGCTTCCGGAGATTGGCTGTTGTTGGTGTTGAGTATTGATGCTGTCGCAGCGATGCCGTCATCGTGGGGGATACTGGTGTATAGTGCCGAGACGTCCATCGTGGTGAGAAGTGTTCCTGGTTCAACTGGTCCGTGGGTACTGAGTTTTTGTAGGAAGTCTGTAGTGTCACGACAGAAGCTGGGGGTTCCCTGTACGATGGGTTTCAGGATGCCCTCGATGTATCCAGAGAGGTTCTCACACAGGGTTCCGTTGCCTGATACGATGGGACGTCCGGGTGTGTTGGCTTTGTGTATCTTTGGGAGGCAGTAGAAGTCTCCCACGCGGGGATTACGTGGGATGAGAATGCGTAGGATGCTTTGAAGGTCTGGATCGAAGGTCTTGATCAGTTTGTTGAGCTGGTGGGTGTGTTCTTTGGTCGGATCTGCGGGTAACCGTCTGTAGTGTTCCTGGTTGTCTAGTTGTCGGTATGCTTCTTTGCAATAGTCTGTTCTGTTCTGTATGACTGGCTCCTCCTTTGTCCGCTGGTTTGATGACGATGTTGCGGTTGGTCTTGAGAGCGTTGATGGCGTTGCGTTGTGCTCGGGTGACATTCTGGACTGTCTTCTGAGTGCGGCTGATGAATCTGGCATTGACGCATTTCCTGACAGCTTGAGCATACATGTCCAGCTGAGGGCAGCGACCCTCCGGAGGAGTCCAGTTTGACTCTTTCCTCTTCGGTTGCTGTACCGCGGATCCCTCTGTCTGCTGTTCCGGATCGTCGATTGTCTCATTGGGTTCGCTGCTGAAATCTTGGGGTTTGTGGTAGAATTCCCGGAGCCTCATTCTCCTGATGAATTCCTCTGTGTCCGCCGCGAGACTAGTGGGGTCCATTTTGGTAGTGGGGCAGAAATTGAGCCCTCGGCTGAGAACTTCGATTTCGTCTGGTTGAAGGGTGTGGTCGGATAAATTGACAATAGACTTCCCTGTGGTTGCAACCGTGGTACCAGGGGAAGCTTGGTCGTTGCTGGTGGTGATGCCGAGTTTCTCAAGCTTCCTGCTCTTGGTTTTCATGTAGGCAGCGTAGTTCCGTTGCCTCGTCTGTTTGGCGGTATAACGTAGCTGGTCTGCTGTGTCCTGAGTACAGGTTGAGAGTATGGACTCTATCTTGGTTTCGAGGTTGTGGCGTCTGCTGTAGAGTTGGTATATGAGATGGTTGCGGAGTGTGCGAGAGGTACGGCGGCAGAGTCTCTCAGCGTAATCCGAGTTGTATGTGGACTTGAGTGGGTTCGTGATCTGGAGTCCTTTCGGGATCTTGTCTGCTTTCTTGCAGCTCTGTAAAAACTTGATGTCTGTGTCTAAATGCGCGATCTTCTTGGATATCCTTTCCACTGTGAGCCGGCAGTTTGTGGTGTCGATGGTAGTCATGATGTGGAGATGCCGGTGATGGACTGGGGTTGACAATTGTAAACAATTTTACAACACCAAGTTATAGTCCAGCAATTTTATTTTAAATTCACAAGCTTTCGGAGATTTTCTCCTTCCTCAGGCAAATGTTTCAAGATCTCCTTGAAGCCTACGCATTTATACATATTGAACAATAATACATGGTGTTTACAGACTGCCCCTGCAACTGCCCGTTGCCAAGGCAATCACCGTGTTCAGACAGAGAGGTGTTACCTGCAGAACCTCCGAATACACATTCAATAAAAAAACAAACAGGGAAAAAAAAACACAGAGAGAGGCAGAAACATCCGGAAGGCAGAGAGAGCCAGCAAATGACCCATTATATTAAAAACAGATAACATTTGTTCGCTGGTGGGGTAACGTGTAGCGTGACATGAACCCAAGATCCCGGTTGAGGCCGTCCTCATGGGTGCGGAACTTGGCTATCAATTTCTGCTCGACGATTTTGCGTTGTCGTGTGTCTCGAAGGCCGCCTTGGAGTACGCTTACCCGAAGGTCGGTGGATGAATGTCCATGACTGCTGAAGTGTTCCCCGACTGGGAGGGAACCCTCCTGTTTGGCGATTGTTGCGCGGTGTCCGTTCATCCGTTGTCGCAGCGTCTGCATGGTCTCGCCAATGTACCATGCTCTGGGGCATCCTTTCCTGCAACGTATGAGGTAGACAACGTTGGCTGAGTCACAGGAGTATGAACCATGCACCTGGTGGGTGGTGTCATCTCGTGTGATGGTGGTATCTGTGTCGATGATCTGGCATGTCTTGCAGAGGTTACCGTGGCAGGGTTGTGTGGCGTCGTGGACGCTGTTCTCTTGAAAGCTAGGTAGTTTGCTGCGAACGATGGTCTGTTTGAGGTTGGGTGGCTGTTTAAAGGCGAGTAGTGGAGGTGTGGGGATGGCCATAGCGAGGTGTTTGTCCTCATTGATGACATGTTGAAGGTCCAAGAAGCATTGGACCTTCAACATGTCATCAATGTCATGAACATTCAAGAAGCATTTGGATGAGCACTTGAAATGCCATAGCATACAAGGCTACGGACCAAATGCTGGAATATGGGATTAGAGTAGACAGGGCTGATGGCCGGCGCGGACACGAGGGGCCGAAGGGCCTCTATCCATGCTGTATAACTCTATGACTATGAAGTGATACATTTCGGTAGGAAGAACGAGGAGAGGCAATATAAACTAGAGGGTACAACTCTAAAAGGGGTACAGGAACGGAGAGATCTGGGGGTATATGTACGCAAATCATTGAAGGTGGCAGGGCAGGTTGAGAAAGTGGTTAAAAAAGCATACGGGATCCTGGGCTTTATAAATAGAGGCATAGAGTACAAAAGTATGGAAGTCATGATGAACCTTTATAAAACACTGGTTTGGCCACAGCTGGAGTAATGTCTCCAGGTCTGGGCACCGCACTTTAGGAAAGATGTGAAGGCTTATGAATGTAGTTGCGTAGAGCCAGCGCGAACTCGATTGGCCAAATGGCCTCCTTCCATGCTGTAACCTTTCTGTGATTCTGTCTCTCACTTGCTCAGCCTCAGTCTGGCGCGCTCTGTCCAGCTCCTGCACGCCTGCATCCGGCTCCAGCCCCGACCCTATCCGCCTGCCCACCCGTCTCTGGCTCTGGGCCCCGCCCTGCCCCGCTCCGCCCGGGCCCCGGCCCCGGCCCGCCCCGCCCCCCTATTTTGACCTGACTGCGCTCTGAGTAATCCCAGTTGTGAATGTTATGCTGCTCCCCAGGCCATTGAGATGGAGTTGCGTAAGATGGAAGTACAACAAGCGAATCGCCACGTCTCACTGCTGACGTCCTTCATGCCTGATTCCTTCCTGCGGCACGGCGGGGACCATGACTCTCTCCTGGTCCTACTGCTCATCCCACGCCTGGTCTGTAAGGTAGGGTCTCGCAGGGTTGAGGGGGATGGGGTGGGTGAGGGTGGGGAGGGTGGGGCGGATGGGGTGGGGGAGGGGGGGAGGGAGGGTGGGGGGGACGGGGTGGGGGAGGGGGGGATGGGGTGTGTGGGTGAGGGGGTGGGGTGGGGGGGATGGGGTGGGGGAGGGAGGGTGGGTGGGATGGGGTGGGTGGGTGAGGGGGTGGGGGTGGGTTGGGGGGATGGGGTGAGGTGAGGATGGGGATGGGGAGGGTGGGGTGAGGTGAGGATGGGGAGGGTGGGGTGAGGTGAGGGTGGTCTGGGAGTTAGCGGGGGGGTGGGTGACTGATGTGGTCAGAGCAGAGTTGTAATCAATGGCCAGGGAGAGGGCAGTGGGCAGTGGTCACCGTCTCCTCCCTTCCATTACAGGCCGAGCTGATCAGTAAACAGGCCCAGGAGAAGTTTGAGTTGAATGAGGACTACACTCAGCGGCCAGGACTGAGAGGAGCTGTGGGGGAGCAGATGAGCTTTGGGGCTGGACTGGTTTACTCACTCACCCTGCTACAGGCCACGCTCCACAAGTATGAACAGTAAGTGGAGCATCAAACAGTCGGGGCGGAGACGGCGAGGTCCCCCGGGGGGCGGGGGCGAAGACGGCGAGGTCCCCCGGGGGCGGAGACGGCGAGGTCCCCCGGGGGCGGAGACGGCGAGGTCCCCCGGGGCGGCGGGGGCGGAGACGGCGAGGTCCCCCGGGGGCGGAGACGGCGAGGTCCCCCCGGGGGGCGGGGGCGGAGACGGCGAGGTCCCCCCGGGGGGCGGGGGCGGAGACGGCGAGGTCCCCCCGGGGGGCGGGGGCGGAGACGGCGAGGTCCCCCCGGGGGGCGGGGGCGGAGACGGCGAGGTCCCCCGGGGGGCGGAGACGGCGAGGTCCCCCGGGGGGCGGAGACGGCGAGGTCCCCCCGGGGGGCGGAGACGGCGAGGTCCCCCGGGGGGGCGGGGGCGGAGACGGCGAGGTCCCCCGGGGGGCGGGGGCGGAGACGGCGAGGTCCCCCCGGGGCGGCGGGGGCGGAGACGGCGAGGTCCCCCCGGGGGGCGGGGGCGGAGACGGCGAGGTCCCCCGGGGGGCGGGGGCGGGGGGGCGAGGTCCCCCGGGGGGCGGGGCGGAGACGGCGAGGTCCCCCGGGGCGGCGGGGGCGGAGACGGCGAGGTCCCCCGGGGGGCGGGGGCGGAGACGGCGAGGTCCCCCGGGGGGCGGAGACGGCGAGGTCCCCCGGGGGGCGGAGACGGCGAGGTCCCCCGGGGGGCGGGGGCGGGGGGGCGAGGTCCCCCGGGGGGGCGGGGGCGGAGACGGCGAGGTCCCCCGGGGGGCGGGGGCGGAGACGGCGAGGTCCCCCCGGGGCGGCGGGGGCGGAGACGGCGAGGTCCCCCGGGGGGGCGGGGGCGGCGAGGTCCCCCCGGGGGGCGGGGGCGGAGACGGCGAGGTCCCCCGGGGCGGAGACGGCGAGGTCCCCCGGGGCGGAGACGGCGAGGTCCCCCGGGGCGGAGACGGCGAGGTCCCCCGGGGCGGAGACGGCGAGGTCCCCCGGGGCGGAGACGGCGAGGTCCCCCGGGGCGGAGACGGCGAGGTCCCCCGGGGCGGAGACGGCGAGGTCCCCCGGGGCGGAGACGGCGAGGTCCCCCGGGGCGGAGACGGCGAGGTCCCCCGGGGCGGCGGGGGCGGGGACGGCGAGGTCCCCCGGGGGGCGGGGGCGGAGACGGCGAGGTCCCCCGGGGGGCGGGGGCGGAGACGGCGAGGTCCCCCGGGGGGCGGGGGCGGAGACGGCGAGGTCCCCCGGGGGGCGGGGGCGGAGACGGCGAGGTCCCCCGGGGGGCGGGGGCGGAGACGGCGAGGTCCCCCGGGGGGCGGGGGCGGAGACGGCGAGGTCCCCCGGGGGGGCGGGGGCGGAGACGGCGAGGTCCCCCGGGGCGGCGGGGGGGGGGAGACGGCGAGGTCCCCCAGGGGCGGAGACGGCGAGGTCCCCCGGGGGGCGGGGGCGGGGGGGCGAGGTCCCCCAGGGCCGGGGGGGGGGGGGCGAGGTCCCCCGGGGGGGGGGGGGAGGTCCCCCGGGGGGTCCTGTTATGAGACCCTGTACCTGAGGGATGGGGCAGAGACTGTGTGGGTCTTACTGACTGTCCCTTGCTCCACAGGGCTCTGGGTCAGTGCAGTGTGGACGTGTATAAGAAGATCGGAGGCCTTTACCCTGAGATGAGTGTCCATGAGAGATCCCTGGATTCCCTGATTGAGCTCCTACACAAGGACCAGCTGGACGAGACTGTCAATGTAGAGCCTCTCACCAAGGCAATCAAATACTATCAGGTACCAGTCCACTTCATCACTTTACCCGAGCGTGGGGCATGAGCCGGGAGTTATCATTAACGGGTTATCTCTGGTTACAGAGCCGGGAGTTACCGTCAGTGGGTTATCTCTGGTTATACTCTTGACAGTACTCAAAGGAGAAAAGTCACCCGGTCCAGATGGGAAACATCCCAGGTTACAGAGGGAAGTAAGGGTGGAAATTGCGGAGGATCTGACCACAATCTTCCAATCCTCCTTAGATATGGGGATGGTGCCGGAGGACTGGAGGATTGCAAATGTTACACCCCTCTGTTCAAAAAAGGGGAGAGGGATAAACCCGGTAATTACAGGCCAGTCAGTCTAACGTCAGTGGTGGGGAAACTTTTAGAGACAATAATCCAGGATAAAATTAATTGGCACTTGGAAAAATCTGGGCTAATAAATGAAAGTCAGCACGGATTTGTTAAAGGAAAATCGTGTTTGACGAACTTGACTGAGTTCTTTGATGAAGTAACGGAGAGGGTTGATGAGGGGAGTGTGGTTGATGTTGTGTATATGGACTTTCAGAAGGCATTTGATAAAGTGCCACACGATAGACTTGTTAGCAAAATTAAAGCCCATGGGATTAAAGGGTCAGTGAGAGTGTGGATATAAAACTGGCTCAGGGACAGAAAGCAGAGAGTAGTGGTGAACGGTTGTTTTTCAGACTGGAGGGAAGTATACAGTGGTGTTCCCCAGGGGTCAGTATTAGGACCACTGCTCTTTTTGATATATATTAATGACCTGGACTTGGATATAGAGGGTATAATTTCAAAGTTTGCAGATGACACGAAACTCGGAAATGTAGTAAACAATGTGGAGGATAGTAACAGACTTCAGGAGGACAGAGACAGACTGGTGAAATGAGCAGACACATGGGGGATGCAATTTAATGCAGAGAAGTGTGAAGTGATACATTTCGGTAGGAAGAATGAGGAGAGGCAAAATAAACTAAATGGTACAATTTTAAAGGGGGTGCAGGAACAGAGAGATCTGGGGGTATATGTACACAAATCATTGAAGGTGGCAGGACAGGTTGAGAAAGTGGTTAAAAAAGCATATGGGATCCTGGGCTTTATAAATAGAATTGTAAACAATTTTACAACACCAAGTTATAGTCCAACGATTTTTATTTGAAATCTACAAGCTTTCGGAGGCTTCCTCCTTCCTCAGGTAAATGGGTCGAGACAGAGTAGATAGAGAGAAACCGTTCCCATTGGTGGAAGGGTCAGTAACCAGAGGACACAGATTTAAGGTGATCAGTAAAAGAGCCAGAGGGGAGATGAGGAAACATTTTTTTACTCAGCGAGTTGTGATGATCTGGAATTCACTGCCTGAAAGGGCGGTGGAAGCAGATTCAATAATAACTTTCAAAAGGTAATTGCATAAACACTTAAATGGATATGGGGAAAGAGCAGGGGGATGGGACTAATTGGATAGCTCTTTCAAAGAGGCAGCACAGGCACGATGGGCAGAATGGCCTCCTCCTGTGCTGTACCTACTGTTACTGTCAGTGGATTATCTCTACTCTGGGACTCAGTCCCACCAGCCAGTGTGAGTTCACAGTGAGAGTGAGTGTGTGTTTGTGTTCACAATGAGAGGGCATGCGAGTCTGTGTGTTCACAATGCATTTGCGTGAGTGCCAGAGGACTGGAGAATTGCAAATGTTACACCCTTGTTCAAAAAAGGGTGTAAGGATAAACCCAGCAACTACAGGCCACTCAGTTTAACCTCGGTGGTGGGGAAACTTTTAGAAATGACAGAATTAACAGTCACTTGGACGAGGGTGGATTGATTGGGGAAAGCCAGCACGGATTTGTTAAAGGCAAATCAGAATTGGCTAAGGGAGAGGAAATAGAGAGTAGTGGTGACCAGTTGTTTTTCGGACTGGAGGGAGGTGTACAGTGGTGTTCCCCAGGGGTCAGTGCTGGGACCACTGCTTTTCTTGATATATATTAATGACTTGGACTTGGGTGCACAGGGCACAATTTCAAAATTTGCAGATGACACAAAACTTGGCAGGGTAGTGAACAGTGAGGAGGATAGTGATAGACTTCAAGAGGATATAGACAGGCTGGTGGAATGGGCAGACACGTGGCAGATGAAATTTAATGCAGATAAATGGGAAGTGATACATTTCGGTAGGAAGAACGAGGAGAGGCAAAATAAACTAGAGGGCACAACTCTAAAAGGGGTACAGGAACAGAGAGATCTGGGGGTATATGTACACAAATCGTTGAAGGTGGCAGGGCAGGTTGAGAAAGCGGTTTAAAAAAAAGCATACGGGATCCTGGGCTTTATAAATGGAGGCATAGAGTACAAAAGTATGGAAGTCATGATGAACCTTTATAAAACACTGGTTCGGCCACAACTGGAGTATTGTGTCCAGTTCTGGGCACCGCACTTCAGGAAAGATGTGAAGGCCTTAGAGAGGGTGCAGAAGAGATTTACGAGAATGATTCCAGGGATGAGGGACTTTAGTTCCGTGGATAGACTGGAGAAGCTGGGATTGTTCTCCTTGGAACAGAGACAGTTGCGAGGAGATTTGATCGAGGTATTCAAAATCATGAAGGGTCCAGACAGAGTAGATAGAGAGAAACTGTTCCCATTGGTGGAAGGGTCAAGGACCAGAGGGCATAGATTTAAGGTGATTGGCAAAAGAACCAAAGGTGACATGAGGAAAAGTTTTTTACACAGCGAGTGGTTAGGATCTGGAATGCACTGCCCGAGGGGGTGGTGGAGGCAGATTCAATCATGGCCTTCAAAAGGGAACTCGATAAATACTCGAAAGGAAAAAAGTTGCCGGACTACGGGGAGTGGGACTAGCTGGATTGTTCTTGCATAGAGCCAGCACGGACTCGATGGGCCGAATGGCGCCCTTCCATTCTCCCGCGCACAGTGGACGTTTGTGTGAGAGTGATCCATTAATGGGGCTGAGACTGCGGTTGTTGGGGGATCAGAGATCAGTGAACTCTCAGAACTGAGTGAAATACAAGTTGAACACTCAAACTGTACAGACCCACTTGCAGCACTATCACTGAGACACGAGAGAGACATTCAACCAGGGGAGACAGTGCAAAGAAGAGCCACGCATTCAATCCTGATACTAAACTCGAGTTATGAGGAGCCTCCTGGGTTTTCATTGTACAATGGGCAGGTTCAGGCCAGTAAAGGCAGGTTTCACACTGATTGATAGGAGACATGCTTCCACTGACTCCACCTCCTTTGATGTGGTTTGGATCAGACTTGTACTGGGATCGTGTGGTGGGCCGTGTGTAAAACTATTCTCTGGACTCTCCTCAGCATCTCTACAGCATTCATCTGCTCGACCAGAGCGAAGATTGTACAATGCAGCTCGCCGACCACATCAAGGTAATTCACTCACTGCACCAATGGCTGTATCTCACCGGACATGAGCAAGGGCCGGGGGCAGCATGGTAGTAGGACCAGCCCAAGGCAGGGCACATCAGTCCTGGGACCCAGACTTTGATGGCCTTTTTTTTTATTTGTTCATGGGATGTGGGTGTCACTGGCAAGGCCGGCATTTATTGCCCATCCCTAATTGCCCCTTGAGAAGGTGGTGGTGAGCTGCCGCCTTGAACCGCTGCAGTCCGTGTGGTGAAGGTTCTCCCACAGTGCTGTTAGGGAGGGAGTTCCAGGATTTTGACCCAGCGACGATGAAGGAACGGCGATATATTTCCAAGTCGGGATGGTGTGTGACTTGGAGGGGAACGTGCAGGTGGTGTTGTTCCCATGTGCCTGCTGCTCTTATCCTTCTAGGTGGTAGAGGTCGCGGGATTGGGAGGTGCTATCAAAGAAGCCTTGGCGAGTTGCTGCAGTGCATCCTGTGGATGGTACACACTGCAACCACAGTGCGCCGGTGGTGAAGGGAGTGAATGTTTCGGGTGGTGGATGGGGTGCCAATCAAGCGAGCTGCTTTTTCCTGGATGGTGTCGAGCTTCTTGAGTGTTGTTGGAGCTGCACTCATCCAGGCAAGTGGAGAGTATTCCATCACACTCCTGACTTGTGCCTTGCAGATGGTGGAAAGGCTTTGTGGAGTTAGGAGGTGAGTCACTCACCGCAGAATACCCAGCCTCTGACCTGCTCTTATAGCCACAGTTAAGTTTCTGGTCAATGGTGACCCCCAGGATGTTGATGGTGGGGGATTCTGTGATGGTAATGCCGTTGAATGTCAAGGGGAGGTGGTTAGACTCTCTCTTGTTGGAGATGGTCATTACCTGGCACTTGTCTGGCGCAAATGATACTTGCCACTTAGTAGCCCAAGCCTGGATGTTGTCCAAGTCTTTCTGCATGCGGGCATGAGATGATTGGCCTCCAACAACCAATACCATCTTCCTTTGTGCCAGGTATGACTCCAGCCACTGGAGAGTTTTCCCCCTGATTCCCATTGACTTCAATTTTACGAGGGCTCCTTGGTGCCACACTTGGTCATAGAGTCATACAGCACGGATAGAGGCCCTTCGGCCCATCGTGTCCGCGCCGGCCATCAGCCCTGTCTACTCTAATCCCATATTCCAGCATTTGGTCCGTAGCCTTGTATGCTATGGCATTTCAAGTGCTCATCCAAATGCTTCTTGAATGTTGTGAGGGTTCCTGCCTCCACAACCCTTTCAGGCAGTGAGTTCCAGACTCCAACCACCCTCTGGGTGAAAAAGTTCTTTCTCAAATCCCCTCTGAACCTCCCGCCTTTTACCTTGAATCTATGTCCCCTTGTTATAGAACCCTCAACGAAGGGAAAAAGCTCGTTAGTATCCATCCTATCTGTGCCCCTCATAATTTTGTACACCTCAATCATGTCCCCCCTCAGCCTCCTCTGCTCCAAGGAAAACAAACCCAATCTTCCCAGTCTCTCTTCATAGCTGAAGCGCTCCAGCCCTGGTAATATCCTGGTGAATCTCCTCTGCACCCTCTCCAAAGCGATCACATCCTTCCTGTAGTGTGGCGACCAGAACTGCACACAGTACTCCAGCTGTGGCCTAACCAGTGTTTTATACAGCTCCATCATAACCTCCTTGCTCTTATATTCTATGCCTCGGCTAATAAAGGCAAGTATCCCATATGCCTTCTTTACCACCTTATCTACCTGTTCCGCCGCCTTCAGGGATCTGTGAACTTGCACACCAAGATCCCTCTGACCCTCTGTCTTGCCTAGGGTCCTCCCATTCATTGTGTATTCCCTTGCCTTGTTAGTCCCTCCAAAGTGCATCACCTCGCACTTTTCCGGGTTAAATTCCATTTGCCACTGTTCCGCCCATCTGACCAACCCATCTATATCGTCCTGCAGACTGAGGCTATCCTCCTCACTATTTACCACCCTACCAATCTTTGTATCATCAGCGAACTTACTGATCATACCTTTTACATTCATATCCAAGTCATTAATGTAGACCACAAACAGCAAGGGACCCAGCACCGATCCCTGTGGTACCCCACTGGCCACAGGCTTCCAGTCACAAAAACAACCTTCGACCATCACCCTCTGCCTTCTGCCACTAAGCCAGTTTTGTATCCAAAGTGCCAAGGCACCCTGGATTCCATGGGCTCGTACCTTCTTGACCAGTCTCCTGTGGGGGACTTTATCGAAGGCCTTACTGAAATCCATGTATACCAGATCCACTGCGTTACCCTCATCCACACGCCTAGTCACCCTCTCAAAAAATTCAATCAAATTAGTCAGACATGATCTTCCCTTGACAAAGCCATGTTGACTATCCCTGATTAATCCTTGCTTCTCCAAGTGGAGACTAATTTTGTCCTTCAGAATTTTTTCCAATAATTTTCCTACCACTGATGTTAGGCTCACTGGCCTGTAGTTCCCCGGGTTTTCCCTACTCCCCTTCTTGAATAATGGTATTACATTAGCGGTTCTCCAGTCCTCTGGCACATCCCCTGTGGCCAGAGAGGTTCTGAATATATGTGTCAGAGCCCCCGCAATCTCCTCCTTTGCCTCACACAGTAGCCTGGGATACATTTCGTCCGGGCCTGGGGATTTATCCATTTTTAGGCCTGCTAAAACCGCCAATACCTCCTCCCGCTCGATGTTAATATGTTCGAGTATATCTCAGTCCCCCTGCCGTATTTCTATGTCTACATCGTCCTTCTCCGTAGTGAAAACAGATGCAAAAAATTCATTTAGAACCCCTCCTACATCTGCCGGCTCCACACACACATTGCCATTTTTGTCCCTAATGGGCCCTATTTTTTCCCTAGTCATCCTCTTACCCTTAATATACTTATAAAACATCTTAGGATTTTCCTTTATTTTGCTCGCCAGTGTTATTTCATGGCCCCTCCTTGATCTCCTAATTTCTTTTTTAAGTATCCCCCTGCACTTTGTGTACTCCTCTAGGGCTTCCTCCGTCTTTAGCCTTTTGTATCTGCCAAAAGCCCTCCTTTTTTTCCTAATCCATTCTCGTATATCCCCTGACATCCAAGGTTCCCTGGAGTTCTTGGAACCACCCTTGACCTTTACGGGAACATGTTGCCATTGTATGGTCTCAATCTCCCTTCTGAAAGACTCCCATTGCTCCGATGCGGATTTTCCTACAAGCAGCTGATCCCAGTCCATTTTGGCCAGATCCTGCCTTATCCTATTAAAATCGGCCTTCCCCCAATTTAGAACCTTTATTTCCGGCCCCTCCCTGTCCTTTTCCATGACCACCTTAAATCTCACCGAATTATGGTCACTGTCACCAAAGTGCTCACCTATGAGCACTTCTTCCACTTGGCCGGCCACATTCCCGAGAATTAGGTCCAGTACTGCCCCCTCTCTTGTAGGACTTTCCACATGCTGGCTCAAAAAGCTCTCCTGGATGCACGTTAAGAATTTTGTACCCTCTAAGCCTTTTACACTCTGAGTATCCCAGTTAATATTGGGGAAGTTGAAATCCCCCACGATTATTACCCTATTATTTGACAATTTTCTGAGATTTGCCGACATATCTGTTCCTCTATCTCCCCCTGACTGTTTGGGGGCCTATAGTACACTCCCATCAAAGTGCTTGCCCCCTTTTTGTTTTTAAGCTCCACCCATATGGCCTCATTAGAGGAACCTGCTAATATATCATCCCTCCTTATGGCAGTAATTGATTCTTTAATTAATATTGCGACCCCCCCTCCTCTTATACCTCCCCCTCTGTCTCGCCTGAAGATTCTGTACCCCGGAATATTGAGCTGCCAGTCTTGCCCCTCCCTCAACCATGTCTCTGTGACAGCAACAATATCATACTCCCATGTGTTTATCAACACCTTCAGTTCATCCACCTTATTCGCAAGACTCCTTGCATTAAAATAGATGCCATCCAGCCTTGCCCTTACATATTTGCCCTGTCTTCCAAGCTGACTTGTTTTTTTCTCTATATTTGGCTGCACATCACCCCCTATTGTAGCTCCACTCTGTATCCCATCCCCCTGCCAAGTTAGTTCAAATGCTGCCTTGATGTCAAGGGCAGTCACTCTCACCTCACCTCACCTCTGGAACTCAGCTCTTTTATCCATGTTTGGACCAAGGCTGCAATGGGGTCTGGAGCCGAGTGGTCCTGGCAGAACCCAAACTGAGCATCGGTGAGCAGGTTATTGGTGAGTAAGTGCCGCTTGATAGCACTGTCGACGACACCTTCCATCACTTTGCTGATGATTGATGGGGCGGTAATTGGCCGGATTGGATTTGTCCTGCTTTTTGTGGACAGGACATACCTGGGCAATTTTCCACATTGTCGGGTAGATGCCAGTGTTGTAGCTGTATTGGAACAGCTTGGCTAGAGGCGCAGCTAGTTCTGGAGCACAAGTCTTCAGCACTACAGCCGGGATGCTGTCGGGGCCCATAGCCTTTGCTGTATTCAGTGCACTCAGCCGTTTCTTGATATCACGTGGAGTGAATCGAATTGGCTGAAGACTGGCTTCTGTGATGGTGGGGATATCGGGAGGAGGCTGAGATGGATCATCCACTCGGCACTTCTGGCTGAAGATGGTTGCAAACACTTCAGCCTGGTCTTTTGCACTCACGTGCTAGACTCTGCCATCATTGAGGATGGGGATGTTTACAGAGCCACCTCCTCCCGTTCGTTGTTTAATTGTCCACCACCATTCACGACTGGATATGGCAGGACTGCAGAGCTTTGATCTGATCCGTTGGTTGTGGAATCGCTTAGCTCTGTCTATAGCATGTTGTTTCTGCTGTTTAGCATGCATGTAGTCCTGAGTTGTAGCTTCACCAGGTTGGCACCTCATTTTTCGGTGTGCCTGGTGCTGCTCCTGGCATGCTCTTCTACACTCCTCATTGAACCAGGGTTGATCCCCTGGCTTGTTGGTAATGGTGGAGTGAGGAATATGCCGGGCCTGAGGTTACAGATTGTGCTGGAATACAATTCTGCTGCTGCTGATGGCCCACAGCGCCTCATGGATGCCCAGTTTTGAGCTGCTAGATCTGTTCTGAATCTATCCCATTTAGCACGGTGGTAGTGCCACACAACATGTTGGATGGTATCCTCAGTCCAAGTCAGGACTTCATCTCCACGAGGACTGTGCGGTGGTCACTCCTACCAATACTGTCATGGACAGATGCATTTGCGACAGGTGGATTGGTGCGGACGAGGTCAAGTAGGTTTTTCCCTTGTGTTAGTTCGCTCACCACCTGCCGCAGGCCCAGTCTGGCAGCTATGTCCTTTAGGACTTGGCCAGTTCGGTCAGTAGTGGTGCTCCCGAGCCACTCTTGAAGTCCCCCACCCAGAGTACATTCTGTGCCCTTGCTACCCTCAGTGCTTCCTCCAAGTGGTGTTGAACATGGAGGAGGACTGATTCATCAGCTGAGGGAGGGCGGTAGGTGGTAATCAGCAGGAGATTTCCTTGCCCATGTTTGATATGATGCCTTGAGATTTCATGGGGTTCGGAGTCAATGTTGAGGACTCTCAGGGCCACTCCCTCCTGACTGTATATCACTGTACCACCACCTCTGGTGGCCTAATGAAGTGTCTTTATGTTCCAGTTTACCCAGAGTGCCCTGGACTGTATGGCGGTGGAGGTCGGTCGACTGCGATCCCTGTTACAGGTGAGAGTAACACATACACAGCACTGATGCACCCCCATCCCTCGCTCTGACCCCATTCCCCTCGGACTGACGTCTGGCCCTGGGCCCATGCCCTGATCCCGCTCTGACCCCGACCCTCATGTTATAAATTGGATAGCCCAGTGGTGAAGGATAGAATACTGGAGCCTGCTCTTCAGTTCCTTCCAACCTTTATTCACAGAGATTCCCCTTACACCCACCCCACACCCTCGATCAGCTCTCCTATAAATGGATACGAGAGTCCCAATTGACACAGACCCTGAATACAATCAACACCCACTGATCGAAATCGCCTGAATACAATCAACACCCACTGATAGCAATCGCCTGAATACAATCAACACCCACTGATAGAAATCATATAGAGAGCGTAGAAAGGTTACAGCACGGAATGAGGCCATTCGGCCCATCGAGTCCGTGCCGGCTCAATGCAAGAGCAATCCAGCTAGTCCCACTCCCCCGCCCTATCCCCGTACCCCTGCAAATTTTTTCCCTTCAAGTACTTATCCAGTTCCCTTTTGAAGGCCATGATTGAATCTGCCTCCACCACCCCCTCGGGCAGTGCATTCCAGATCCTAACCACTCCCTGTGTAAAAAAGTTTTTCCTCATGTCACCTTTGGTTCTTTTGCCAATCACCTTAAATCTATGCCCTCTGGTCCTTGACCCTTCCGCCAATGGGAACAGTTTCTCTCTAAGAAGATAGATGAGGGCTGTGCAGTAGACGTGGTCTACATGGACTTCAGCAAAGCATTTGACAAGGTACCGCATGGTAGGTTGTTACATAAGGTTAAATCTCATGGGATCCAAGATGAGGTAGCCAATTGGATACAAAATTGGCTTGACGACAGAAGAGGGTTGTTTTTCAAACTGGATGCCTGTGTCCAGCGGTGTGCCTCAGGGATCGGTGCTGGGTCCGCTGTTATTTGTTATTTATATTAATGATTTGGATGAGAATTTAGGAGGCATGGTTAGTAAGTTTGCAGATGACACCAAGATTGGTGGCATTGTGGACAGTGAAGAAGGTTATCTGGGATTGCAACAGGATCTTGATCAATTGGGCCAGTGGGCCGATGAATGGCAGATGGAGTTTAATTTAGATAAATGTGAGGTGATGCATTTTGGTAGATTGAATCGGGCCAGGACCTACTCCGTTAATGGTAGGGCGTTGGGGAGAGTTATAGAACAAAGAGATCTGGGAGTACAGATTCATAGCTCCTTGAAAGTGGAGTCACAGGTGGATAGGGTGGTGAAGAAGGCATTCGGCATGCTTGGTTTCATTGGTCAGAACATTGAATGCAGGAGTTGGGATGTCTTGTTGAAGTTGTACAGGGCATTGGTGAGGCCACACTTGGAATACTGTGTACAGTTCTGGTCACCCTATTATAGAAAGGATATTATTAAACTAGAAAGAGTGCAGAAAAGATTTCCTAGGATGCTACCGGGACTTGATGGTTTGACTTACAGGGAGAGGTTAGACAGACTGGGCCTTTTTTCCCTGGAGAGTAGGAGGTTAAGGGGTGATCTTATAGAAGTCTATAAAATAATGAGGGGCATAGATAAGGTCGATAGTCAAAATCTTTTCCCAAAGGTAGGGGAGTCTATAACGAGGGGACATGGATTTAAGGTGAGAGGGGATAGATACAAAAGGGTCCAGAGGGGCAATTTTTTCACTCAAAGGGTGGTGAGTGTCTGGAACGAGCTGCCAGAGGCAGTAGTAGAGGCGGGTACAATTTTGTCTTTTAAAAAGCATTTGGACAGTTACATGGGTAAGATGGGTATAGAGGGATATGGGCCAAGTGCAGGCAATTGGGACTAGCTTAGTGGTATAAACTGGGCGACATGGACATGTTGGGCCGAAGGGCCTGTTTCCATGTTGTAACTTCTATGATTCTATGATTCTATCTACTCTGTCCAGATCCTTCATGATTTTGAATACCTCGATCAAATCTCCTCGCAACCGTCTCTGTTCCAAGGAGAACAACCCCAGCTTCTCCAGTCTATCCACGTAACTAAAGTCCCTCATCCCTGGAATCATTCGAGTAAATCTCTTCTGCACCCTCTCTCCGGCCTTCACATCTTTCCTGAAGTGCGGTGCCCAGAACTGGACACAATACTCCAGTTGTGGCCGAACCAGTGTTTTATAAAGGTTCATCATGACTTCCATACTTTTGTACTCTATGTCTCTATTTATAAAGCCCAGGATCCTGTATGCTTTTTTAACCACTTTCTCAACCTGCTCTGCCACCTTCATCGATTTGTGCACATAAATCCCCAGATCTCTCTGTTCCTGTACCCCTTTTAGAGTTGTACCCTCTAGTTTATTTTGCCTCTCCTCGTTCTTCCCACCAAAATGTATCACTTCGCATTTTCTGCATTAAATTTAATCTGCCACGTGTCTGCCCATTCCACCAGCCTGTCTATATCCTCTTGAAGTCTATCACTATCCTCCTCACTGTTCACTGCACTTCCAAGTTTTGTCATCTACAAATTTTGAAATTGTGCCCTGTATACCCAAGTCCAAGTCATTAATATACATCAAGAAAAGCAGTGGTCCCAGCACTGACCCCTGGGGAACACCACTGTAAACCTCCCTCCAGTTCAAAAAACAACCGTTCACCACTACTCTCTGTTTCCTGTCACTTAGCCAATTCTTTATCCATGTTGCTACTGCCATCTTTATTCCATGGGCCGCAATCTTGATGATAAGCCTACCATGCGGCACTTTATCAAACACCTTTTGAAAGTCCAAATACACCACATCAACCGCATTGCCCTCATCGACCCTCTCTGTTACCTCATCAAAACTGTATCAGGTTAATTAAACACGATTTGCCTTTAATAAATCCGTGCTGGCTTTCCCTAATCAATCCACACTCGTCCAAGTGACTGTTAATTCTGTCCTGGATTATCATTTCTAAAAGTTTCCCCACCACTGAGGTTAAACTGACTGGCCTGTAGTTGCTGGGTTTATCCTTACATCCTTTTTTGAACAAGGGTGTAACATTTGCAATTCTCCAGTCCTCTGGCATCACCCCCGTATCTACGGATGTTTGGAAGATTATGGCCAGTACCTCGGCAATTTCCACCCTTACTCCCCTCAGCAACCTGGGATACATCCCATCCGGACCGGGTGACTTATCTGCTTTAAGTACAGCCAGCCTTTCTAGTACCTCCTCTTCATCAATTTTTAGACCATCCAGTATCTCAACTATATCTTCCTTTGCTGAGACTCTGGCAGCTTCTTCTTCCTGGGTAAAGACAGATGTAAAGTACTCATTTAGTACCTCGGCCATGCCCTCTGCCTCCATGAGTCGATCTCCTTTATGGTCCCTAATCGGCCCCACATCCTTCTTTTACTACCCGTTTACTGTTTACATGCCTGCAGAAGACTTTTGGATTCCCTTTTATATTAGTCGCCAGTCTATTCTCATACTCTCTCTTTGCCCCTCTTATTTCCTTTCTCACTTCCCCTCTGAACTTTCTATATTTTGCCTGGTTCTCACTTGTGTTATCAACCTGACATCTGTCATATGCCCCTTTTTTCCGTTTCATCTTACTGTCTATCTCTTTCGTCATCCAGGGAGCTCTGGCTTTAGTTGCCCTCCTTTCCCCCTTGTGGGAATGTCCCTAGACTGTACCCGAACCATCTCCTCTTTCAAGGCCGCCCACTGTTCAATTACAGTTTTGTCCGACAATCTTTGATTCCAGTTTCCCCGGGTCAGATCTGTTCTCATCCCACTGAAATTGGACCTCCTCCAATTGAGTATTTTTACTTTAGAGTGGTCCGTGTCCTTTTCCATATCTATTCTAAACCTTATGATACTATGATCGCTGTTCCCTAAATGCTCCCCCACTGACACTTGCTCCACTTGGCCCGTCTCATTCCCCAGAACCAGATCCAGCAATGTCTCCTTCCACGTTGGGCCGGAAACGTACTGGTCAAGAAAGTTCTCCTGAACACACTTCAAAAATTCCTCCCCCTCTTTGCCCCTAAAATTATTACTATCCCAGTCTGTATTAGGATAGTTGAAGTCCCCCCGTTATCTCTACTCTCTGGCTTTTGCACCTCTCTGTAATTTCCCTGTAAATTTGTTCCTCTATCCCCTTCCCACTAGTTGGTGGTCTATAGAATACACCCAGTAGTGTAATGGCACCTCTATTGTTTCTTAACTCGAACCAAATAGATTCTGTCCTTGACCCCTCCAGACATCCTCTCTCTCCAGCACTGCAATATTCTCCTCAATCTATACTGCCACTCCCCCTCCTTTCTTTCCTTCCCTATCTTTCCTGAACACCTTGTATCCAGGAATATTTCGACCCCAATCCTGCCCTTTTTTGAGCCAGGTCTCTGTTATCGCCATGACATCGAATTCCCGTGTGATTATTTGTGTCTGCAGCTCACCAACCTTGTTTACCACACTTTGTGCGTTTACACACATACACTGTGAACCAGTGTAAAACTTTCTTGTACTCTCTCTTAGTCTGATCCCACCTAATACTGTACTATTTTATACTCTAGTGCTATCTTTCTCCCCCGCTCCTTTCCGATGCTACATCCTGGTGCCCATCCCCCTGTCAAATTAGTTTAAACCCCCCCCCACAGCACTGGCGAACTCCCCGCGAGGATATTGGTCCCAGCTCGATTGAGGTCCGACCTGTACAGGTCCCAGCTCTCCCAGAACTGGTCCCAATGCCCCAGCAATCTAAAGCCCTCCCTCCTGCACCATCTCTCCAGCCACACATTCATCTGCTCTATCCTCCTATTTCTACACTCATTAGCGCGTGGCACTGGGAGTAATCCGGAGATTACTACCTTTGAGGTCCTGCTTCTTAATCTCTTTCCTAACTCCTTAAAATCTGCCTTGCAGGACCTTCACCCTCTTCCTATGTTGTTGGTACCGAGATGGACCACGACCTCTGGCTACAATTAACAGATTCCCTTCTCTCTTGAAATAAAAATTAAACTATATCTCTGTGTATATTATAAACAAAAATTTCAAAAAATCAAAAACTTCCAAACTCAGTCCAATGTATACTATTCTCGGCATTGTATTGTGAGGTGACCCTTCTCCAGGAACCCTGGTAATTTCCTTCATTAAAACAATCCGACATTCGAAGGCTTCAATCCAGCCATTTAATTTTCGAGATTTCCTTTCTCTTCAGCATTTGTTTCAAGCCAGCAAGGCCAATGTGTAGCCTTTTCTCACTCACATTTTTTGTAGAGTCGACATTATCCCACAATGAACGATTATCCACACAACATTCAATGGGTATTCTCTCTTCAGTACTCCCATTGTGCAGGATGTCCCTCAAAATATTTACCAAATAGAATCCCATATCCACTGTCGACAGGAGCCAGTGTTTCAGCAGCCAGAGTATTTTAACAACACTTTTTATTTTCTGAGCTTCACAAGCTAAAGGACAACATTTCCCATTCTCACCCATATGAAACATGATGAAACCAGCTGGACTAGAATACGTGTCTGGAAGATTAGCATGTGGAGCATTGCGAAAGATAACTGGCTTCAATTTCTCTGGGTCACCTAAGGACGGGAACTTATGTACCCATTTATCGATATTCATCTATTTTTTGAAATGTTTTATTTGCCCTTAAAACATTCTCTACTACGGGGTGTTTCACTGAAATACTTAACACCAACACATCAAAACTAGCATCTGGTCCAGTCTGAGTCCACAACCAGTTCAACTGACCAATCAAACTTTGTAATTGCTCTGTCTCTTTCGATATAACCTCACCTTTCTGTGATGACCCAGTACGATTCACCGCGATGGGAGTAACACTCTCTGAATAGGACTGTTGGTTTAAAGTTATATCAGGCCTGTGGGGCTTTTAAATCTATTGGTTTTGATATTAAGCAGAGTGGGTCTGAGTCCCAATTTTAAATTTTACTCTAATCTTATTAATGACGAATTTCTCACATTCCACAGTACCTCCCCATAAGAATTCACCAACATGCATCATGAAGATGCCTGAAAGTTTTCTGTTACGGTACCAATAAAACATTGCAGGATCTGATTTTAGATGAACACAACTGATTTTCAGCAAAACAGATCTCACTGGAAAATACTGAACCCTGGAAGCATCGTTCAGGACCATTGGCGCATTTGTTTAATTTCCATAGTTTTCCTTCTGCATCTGCTGTCTCTTTAGGCGGTTTCAGAAACACTTCTCTCTGAAAAGTATCTCCCTGCAGAAATGCGGCTTTTACGTTAATTGACCCACACTCCCGTCAATAGAATCATAGAAAATAGGAGCAAGAGGAGGCCATTCGGCCCTTCAGGCCTGCTCTGCCATTCAAAATGATCATGGCTGATCGTCGAACTCAGTTCCCTGTTCCCGCTTTTCGCCATATCCCTTGCCAAAAGAGCCAAAAAGATTTTTAAGATTCCCTTTCCAGCAGTGGGAGAATCCATTGAATATCTGGATCACCCAGTTTCTCTTCAAAACCCCTAGGTACCAATCTCGCTTTAGTTTTATAAGACCCATGCTGCAAGGACTTTTTCAGTACAAACCCATCTATGTGACAAAGCTGGTTGACCCTTATCTGTTACCTCAGAATAAACTCCAAATTCTTTCAACTATCTAACTCCCGATGTTTTGCCTCTCTTACTCATTTATTCTCAAGTTTATTGGCAGCCACCAAAACTTCATGATTATGAGGACTTCTGCTTCTAGTTCTGTTATGTGACTGTTCTGTGGTCTTTGTTTCATTGTCTGACCTAGTCAAGCTACATCTTCTACTTTCACTTCTATGTCTGCAGGGACCACTACTTTCATCTCTAGTTCTTCATCGTTTTCTGACATGAGATTCACTTCTGGACTCCCTATCACTACTTGTACTCCACTTTTGTACTCTCCACTCATTTACCCCATTCTGCCAGTCCATGGGCCTCACTGCATGGCCATCATCCTGAACATTCAACCAAAATTTAAACCTACCAGTAGCTTTGCCTGCATGTCCCAAATTGTTGCATCCCTCCATTCATTAGTCCCCTCTGGAACGTATGTCGCCTATGTCCCCACTTTGGGTAATTGTTCTGTGGATGTGATCGCTCTGTCATGTGTTTCTTGATCACTGACATTACCACTGTCCAGTCCTTGATCTACTTCAGTCTGTCCCTCAGGAACCTCATCAAAAAAATCATGAACATCTGAGGCACAAGGTGCCTCGTTTACTTCCAGCAACTGCTCAGAGTCTGAGATTTTATAATTAATTCTAATTAATGCAAAAAAGAATGAACCGTCACAGTTTGATTGCCTATTGGACAAATACTGCCTTACCATCACGACCTATTATCTTACCTGGAACCATTCCATTCCCTATGACCCTCTCTTTTATAATATACCAAATCTCCTGAATTGAACTCTGCCTCAGATGGTCGAATACGATGCCTCACAGCTCTATGAATTTTCTCTGATACCTCAGCCTTGATAAAAGCCTGTCTCCCTGCATGCATAGCATTTAAATGCTCAGAGAAAATGGCACTAATTGTAGTACCTTCTAGAGCAGGAGGATTGTCACAAAGAACAGAAGGTAATTTGGGATTGCGCCCATAAACTAGTTTGTAAGGACCATATCCTCCAACCATCTGGAGAGAATTCTTTGCATGAACTGCCCATGCTAGGGCAGTTGACAATTTACATCCTGGTCGATCAGCCAACATTTTATGCACCATGCTATTAATCACAGCATGATTCCTTTCACAAAGACCATTGCTCAAAGGGCTCTCAGCTGCTGTATTCATGACAATTATATTCATATTCTCACACATATCTCTGAACTCCGTGTTAGTGAATTCACCTCCATTATTGGTTAAAAACTTTGCTGGTGTCCCAAGGCCCGTCCCTATCCATTTTTCTATAATTTTATCTAAAATAACCACCTCCTCCTTACTATATATTAGTGTAGAAATACTAAATCTCATAGTCAGGTCAATAAAATGTAAGATGAAAACATTTCTGTCTTTATCCCATACCTTTAGATCCATGGCAACTACCTTGTTAAATTCACGTGCTAATGGAACACTTACAATAGGACGCGGGGACATCAGTCCATACTTCTTACAGATTTTACGTTATCACTAATCTCTTCTATTAGCCTCGTATATTCCTGATCAACTACAGCTGCATCTTTTCGCAGGATCTTTAAATGTTGACAAGTAGGGCGGGCAAATTGTCTTTGTAACTTTAAGACAATTTGTTTTTTTCCAAGCTTATCCTTATCGCCTGATGCCATTAATACTTGTCTAACACACTGATGAGAAACATCAGGTTTTATTAAGGGGATACAATAATGCCCTGACTGGGTAAAGTGCAGATCTGATTGCCTCATCGTGTTCCATGTCTAGTTTCAGTTTTGCCTTTTTCATGGAAGGTTCACCCAAAAGCGTAGGTATCTCACTAGAGACTACACCCGTATTTATAAAATGGCTTAATCCAGCTATCTTACGTGGAATTACCACTCTCTTGAGTGACCTCAAGGTGTTGTCATCTCCAAATCTAAAACATGTAGAGCTTTTATATTCCTTAACCGTGCATTGATCCTCTCTACTTAGTGAATCAAGATAACATTTTAACCAATCTACCCCGCATACAGTTAAAATACATGCACTATCTAACACCACACAATTAAAGGAATCCGCGCCTAATACATTCATCACAGGATTAAAACTCCTTGTGACCAGTATAATCTGTTCATGTTCATCATTCTCTCCATCCTCTCCCTCAGAACTACTTTCTTCCTGCGTCATTTCAAAGACCCTGTATCTTCACTCTGGGCTATTCGCCTCATAATGATACTTAGAGTCACATCTAAAGCAGCTCCTGATTTTTCCTTCGGCATTCCTGGAATTCATTCGCCCGTTATTACTGTCCCAGTTTTGTCTTCTGTTGATATAACTGGATTTTCTGTACCTGCTTTCATCACCAATCTGGCGATCTCTAATCCTTCCGTCATATTGACCCCTGCATCCGGACTCTTGAAAATTTTGAAACCTGGACTGGCACCTGCTTTTAGTATCTGGAACATTTCAAAACCTAATTACCATCGAATCGTCCATTCTTTGTGTCACAGCGGAAGGTCTCATTTGTTCCATCAAGGCTGAAGGGATTGGCTGTCTCCCCAGGAATTTTTTTAAGGCAGCAGACATTGATCCAACAGAGTCTCCTTTTCCAAGAACTGGACGCCAGTTAGGACCAGTTGCCTGTCCATATGAAACACCTGAGCACAATCTAGAAATTTAAACGCTAGTACCGATCCAGGGGTTCACAATTGGAACTTTGTCAACCTCCTGTACAATTGTTAAAGTCCATGATATTATCTTCCATTGAATGACTGTCTGTTTTCTGAAATTTATCAAATGCTGACCAGGTCTCACAGGCACTTAACAGGTCATCTTTCTTGTAGACTTTATCCAGAAATTCTATTAGAAAGGTAAAACCTTCATCATTATCCAAGAGATCTGTATCCATCTCAGAAAATACCTTACTTTTGATTTTACTTTGTTCAGGAAGCGACAGTCCCAAGGCTATGCCTTGTTTTCTTTTTGGTGGAGTAGTAACCCGTGTCCACATATCAACCTCATTCTTCCACTGCTCAAATGGTTCAAACTCCAAGAACATCGGAGGGAAACCATACCTCGCTGATTTAAACTTGCTTTCTGCCATTTTCCACAACCACCACTAGGCTTTCATGGTTTGTTTTTTATGTCCAGAAAAAGTCATAGTTTCCAACCTCCTCCTTTAGGCGACCATCCTCTGCTACCGTATTATAAATTGGATAGCCCAGTGGTGAAGGATAGAATACTGGAGCCTGCTCTTCAGTTCCTTCCAACCTTTATTCACAGAGATTCCCCTTACACCCACCCCACACCCTCGATCAGCTCTCCGAAAATGGATACGAGAGTCCCAACTGACACAGACCCTGAATACAATCAACACCCACTGATCGAAATCGCCTGAATACAATCAACACCCACTGATAGCAATCGCCTGAATACAATCAACACCCACTGATCGAAATCGCCTGAATACAATCAACACCCACTGATGGAAATCGCCTGAATACAATCAACACCCACTGATCGAAATTGCCTGAATACAATCAACACCCACTGATAGCAATCGCCTGAATACAATCAACACCCACTGATGGAAATCGCCTGAATACAATCAACACCCACGGATGGAAATCACCTGAATACAATCAACACCCACTGATAGAAATCGCCTGAATACAATCGACACCCACTGACGGAAATCGCCTGAATACAATCGACACCCACTGATAGAAATCACCTGAATACAGTCAACACCCACTGACGGAAATCGCCTGAATACAATCGACACCCACTGATAGAAATCACCTGAATACAGTCAACACCCACTGACAGAAATCGCCTGAATACAATCAACACCCACTGACAGAAATCGCCTGAATACAGTCAACACCCACTGATAAAAATCGCCTGAATACAATCAACACCCACTGATAAAAATCGCCTGAATACAATCAACACCCACTGACAGAAATCGCCTGAATACAATCAACACCCGCTGAAGAAATCGCCTGAATACAATCAACACCCACTGATAAAAATCGCCTGAATACAATCAACACCCACTGACAGAAATCGCCTGAATACAATCAACACCCGCTGAAGAAATCGCCTGAATACAATCAACACCCACTGACGGAAATCGCCTGAATACAATCAACACCCACTGACAGAAATCGCCTGAATACAATCAACACCCGCTGACGGAAATCGCCTGAATACAATCAACACCCACTGATAGAAATCACCTGAATACAGTCAACACCCACTGATAAAAATCGCCTGAATACAATCAACACCCACTGACAGAAATCGCCTGAATACAATCAACACCCACTGATGGAAATCGCCTGAATACAATCAACACCCACTGACGGAAATCGCCTGAATACAATCAACACCCACTGACAGAAATCGCCTGAATACAATCAACACCCACTGATGGAAATCGCCTGAATACAATCAACACCCACTGACAAAAATCGCCTGAATACAATCAACACCCACTGATAGAAATCACCTGAATACAATCAACACCCACTGATGGAAATCGCCTGAATACAATCAACACTCCCACTCCCTCTACCCCTCCTCCCCTCTGGCCCCCCTGTCCATTCACTCCCACTCCCTCTATCACCCCCCCTCCCTTCTCAGCACCCTGTCCATTCACCTGAATACATTGCACACTCACTGATAGAAACCACCTGAATACATTTAACACCTTGCTCTGACCCCCTCCCTGATCTTTGCTCTGTCCGTTTTCTCCTCCAGGCTGGACAGGAGGCCACTGACCTGGTCATCCTCCTCAAGGATCTCAGCACCTCGTGCAGTGACATCAGGCAGTTCTGTAAGAAGGTTCGGAGACGCATGCCTGGGACCGAGGCTCCCGGAATCCCCGCAGCACTGTCCTTCGGTCCGCAGGTAACTGGCGTAACGGGAGAAGGGGGAGTGAGCCGGGTAACACGGGCCGGCTACCAGTGAGCCGGGTAACACGGGCCGGCTACCAGTGAGCCGGGTAACACGGGCCGGCTACCAGTGAGCCGGGTAACACGGGCCGGATACCAGTGAGCCGGGTAACACGGGCCGGCTACCAGTGAGCCGGGTAACACGGGCCGGCTACCAGTGAGCCGGGTAACACGGGCCGGCTACCAGTGAGCCGGGTAACACGGGCCGGCTACCAGTGAGCCGGGTAACACGGGCCGGATACCAGTGAGCCGGGTAACACGGGCCGGCTACCAGTGAGCCGGGTAACACGGGCCGGCTACCAGTGAGCCGGGTAACACGGGCCGGCTACCAGTGAGCCGGGTAACACGGGCCGGCTACCAGTGAGCCGGGTAACACGGGCCGGGTAACACGGGCCGGATACCAGTGAGCCGGGTAACACGGGCCGGCTACCAGTGAGCCGGGTAACACGGGCCGGCTGCCAGTGAGCCGGGTAACACGGGCCGGCTACCAGTGAGCCGGGTAACACGGGCCGGATACCAGTGAGCAGGGTAACACGGGCCGGATACCAGTGAGCCGGGTAACACGGGCCGGATACCAGTGAGCCGGGTAACACGGGCCGGCTACCAGTGAGCCGGGTAACACGGGCCGGCTGCCAGTGAGCCGGGTAACACGGGCCGGCTACCAGTGAGCCGGGTAACACGGGCCGGATACCAGTGAGCCGGGTAACCCGGGCCGGATACCAGTGAGCCGGGTAACACGGGCCGGCTACCAGTGAGCCGGGTAACACGGGCCGGCTACCAGTGAGCCGGGTAACACGGGCCGGCTGTCCTCATGGACGGGCGGGAGGGATTTCCGGCGGGCGGGCGCGATTTCCGGCGGCCTGGCGCACGTCCCCATTAATGGGTATTTGTGTTGTAGGTATCGGACACCCTGTTGGATTGCCGGAAGCACCTGACTCGGGTGGTGGCTGTACTACAGGAGGTGGCAGCAGCTGGAGTCCAACTCATCGCCCCCCTACCAGAGAACGAGGGGCTCCTGCCACGGAAACTGGAAGACATGGCGTTTAAGGCGACAGAGCAGGTGAGAGCGTGTTGAGGGGCACGGGGCCCGAATACTCCGTAACTGAGCCACTGCCCCCTCCCCTACCCACAACAAAGCCCACCCGAGGGTGGGTCAACTTACCAATCTGACAGGCAGGAAAAGGATAGCTGGTCCATCAATCTCCAGCTCCTCACACGTGACCCCTGGAGCGTCAAGACCAGACATGTCCTACCCAATACTCTGCTTTGGCTACGACTTCCCTGCATTGGTCATGACCCTCAGTGATCTGTGCACAACAACACCTAGACTGATTTCTCTCTCGACCTCTTTCAGTATTGTTCCCGACACATGGTAAGTATTTTCGATGTTGGCCCTACCTACTGGCATCACGCTGCATTTTGCAAAGTTAAATGCCATTTGCCAATATGTGGTTCACTCCCCTGGCACATCTAAATCTTTTTGGGTTTGATTGCACTCTTCTACTGTCTTAACCCTTGCACTGATTTTGCTGCCATCTTGTATACGTACTGACCATACTCCCAACACCATTGTCCAGGTCATTAATAAAGACAGTGAAGAGTAGCAGGCCCAGGACTGACCCCTGGGAGACACCACGAGTAACATGTCTCCAGGTCGTTAATAAAGACTGTGAAGAGTAGCAGGCCCAGGACTGACCCCTGGGAGACACCACGAGTAACATGTCTCCAGGTCGTTAACTACAACTTGGAGCCGATTCCTAATCCAGCTTTTCAAAATTTCGACCAATACCACAAGATTCTACCTTGTGAAGTAACCTAGTGTGAGGAACTGTATCAAAGGTTTTCTGAAAGTCCAGGTAGACGATGCCCACCGGATTACCCTCATCCACTTACCCTACTGACTCAATCAAGACTCAATCACAAGCTATGTTTTCAGAAGCCGTGTTGTGTGTTTCTAATGGCCTTTCCTCTTTCCCAGTGATTGTAGAGGGCATCTCTTGCTATCCCTTCCAACATCTTTCCAATATTGGATGGCAGGCTGATAGGCCTGTAGTTCCCTGGCTCAGATTTGTCCCCGTTTTTGAAAATAGGAACTGCACTAGCGTGATTCCAGTCTAAGAGAATTATCCCTGACTCTGTTAAACTATTGAAGATACAGGAAAGGGGCTCACAGAGCAACTGTCCCCTCTCTCCAATGGATTTTATCCGGACCTGGAGCCCTCTCAATTTTGAGATCCCTTATTTTATCCAAGATGACATTTCTATCTGTTTTAATAAAATTATTCAATACAATCCCATCCCGTGTTTGATGGGACAGTGTAGAGGGAGCTTTACTCTGTATCTAACCCTGTACCTGCCCTGGGAGTGTTTGATGGGACAGTGTAGAGGGAGCTTTACTCTGTATCTAACCCTGTCCCTGCCCTGGGAGTGTTTGATGGGACAGTGTAGAGGGAGCTTTACTCTGTATCTAACCCTGTACCTGCCCTGGGAGTGTTTGATGGGACAGTGTAGAGGGAGCTTTACTCTTTATCTAACCCTGTACCTGACCCTGGGAGTGTTTGATGGGACAGTGTAGAGGGAGCTTTACTCTGTATCTAACCCTGTCCCTGCCCTGGGAGTGTTTGATGGGACAGTGTAGAGGGAGCTTTACTCTGTATCTAACCCTGTACCTGCCCTGGGAGTGTTTGATGGGACAGTGCAGAGGGAGCTTTACTCTGTATCTAACCCTGTCCCTGCCCTGGGAGTGTTTGATGGGACAGTGTAGAGGGAGCTTTACTCTGTATCTAACCCTGTACCTGCCCTGGGAGTGTTTGATGGGACAGTGCAGAGGGAGCTTTACTCTGTATCTAACCCGTGCTGTACCTGCCCCTGGGAGTGTTTGATGGGACAGTGTAGAGGGAGCTTTACTCTGTATCTAACCCTGTACCTGCCCTGGGAGTGTTTGATGGGACAGTGTAGAGGGAGCTTTACTCTTTATCTAACCCTGTACCTGACCCTGGGAGTGTTTGATGGGACAGTGTAGAGGGAGCTTTACTCTGTATCTAACCCTGTACCTGACCCTGGGAGTGTTTGATGGGACAGTGTAGAGGGAGCTTTACTCTGTATCTAACCCTGTACCTGCCCTGGGAGTGTTTGATGGGACAGTGTAGAGGGAGCTTTACTCTGTATCTAACCCTGTACCTGCCCTGGGAGTGTTTGATGGGACAGTGTAGAGGGAGCTTTACTCTGTATCTAACCCTGTACCTGCCCTGGGAGTGTTTGATGGGACAGTGTAGAGGGAGCTTTACTCTGTATCTAACCCTGTACCTGCCCTGGGAGTGTTTGATGGGACAGTGTTGAGGGAGCTTTACTCTGTATCTAACCCTGTACCTGCCCTGGGAGTGTTTGATGGGACAGTGTGGAGGGAGCTTTACTCTGTATCTAACCCTGTACCTGCCCTGGGAGTGTTTGATGGGACAGTGTGGAGGGAGCTTTACTCTGTATCTAACCCTGTACCTGCCCTGGGAGTGTTTGATGGGACAGTGTAGAGGGAGCTTTACTCTGTATCTAACCCTGTACCTGACCCTGGGAGTGTTTGATGGGACAGTGTGGAGGGAGCTTTACTCTGTATCTAACCCTGTACCTGCCCTGGGAGTGTTTGATGGGACAGTGTGGAGGGAGCTTTACTCTGTATCTAACCCTGTACCTGCCCTGGGAGTGTTTGATGGGACAGTGTAGAGGGAGCTTTACTCTGTATCTAACCCTGTACCTGCCCTGGGAGTGTTTGATGGGACAGTGTAGAGGGAGCTTTACTCTGTATCTAACCCTGTACCTGCCCTGGGAGTGTTTGATGGGACAGTGTAGAGGGAGCTTTACTCTGTATCTAACCCTGTACCTGCCCTGGGAGTGTTTGATGGGACTGTAGCGGGAGATTTACTCTGCATCATATTTCATTGTTCACCTTTTCCCAATAACCTGAGATTATTTTTTTGCAGTATTAAACAAATATTGATTTTTTTTAATATATGGGATTCTGGTCACCAGGTCTACGGAGCACAGGCCACAACTCCATACGAGTGTCTTCGCCAGTCTTGCACTGTTGTCATAGCAACTATGAACAAGATGGCCACAGCGATGCAGGAGGGAGAGTATGACTCAGAGAAGCCACTTGTGAGGGTAAGTAGTCGAGGGCCGAGGCTGGAGGCTGTGTGTGAGGGTGGTGGGGACCATCACTGGGTGTGGGCTGTGAGGCTGTGGTACTGGTGTCTGGCTTGGATCCATCTCGAAAGCAATATGTTTAACTTATGACATGTAACGTGAGCGATAGAAACACACAACAGGACAACCCCAACCCCCACCCCACCTCCTCGACCTCACTCCCCGACCCACCTCCTCGACCTCACTCCCCGACCCACCTCCTCGACCTCACTCCTCGACCCACCTCCTCGACCTCACTCCCCGACCCACCTCCTCGACCTCACTCCCCGACCCACCTCCTCGACCTCACTCCCCGACCCACCTCCTCGACCTCACTCTCCGACCCACCTCCTCGACCTCACTCCCCGACCCACCTCCTCGACCTCACTCCCCGACCCACCTCCTCGACCTCACTCCCCGACCCACCTCCTCGACCTCACTCCCCGACCCACCTCCTCGACCTCACTCCCCGACCCACCTCCTCGACCTCACTCTCCGACCCACCTCCTCGACCTCACTCCTCGACCTCACTCTCCGACCCACCTCCTCGACCTCACTCCCCGACCCACCTCCTCGACCTCACTCCCCGACCCACCTCCTCGACCTCACTCCCCGACCTCACTCCCCGACCTCACTCCCCGACCTCACTCCCCGACCTCACTCCCCGACCTCACTCCCCGACCTCACTCCCCGACCTCACTCCCCGACCTCACTCCCCGACCTCACTCCCCGACCCACCTCCTCGACCTCACTCCCCGACCCACCTCCTCGACCTCACTCTCCGACCCACCTCCTCGACCTCACTCCTCGACCCACCTCCTCGACCTCACTCTCCGACCCACCTCCTCGACCTCACTCTCCGACCCACCTCCTCGACCTCACTCTCCGACCCACCTCCTCGACCTCACTCCCCGACCCACCTCCTCGACCTCACTCCCCGACCCACCTCCTCGACCTCACTCCCCGACCCACCTCCTCGACCTCACTCCCCGACCCACCTCCTCGACCTCACTCCCCGACCCACCTCCTCGACCTCACTCCCCGACCCACCTCCTCGACCTCACTCCCCGACCCACCTCCTCGACCTCACTCCCCGACCCACCTCCTCGACCTCACTCCCCGACCCACCTCCTCGACCTCACTCCCCGACCCACCTCCTCGACCTCACTCCCCGACCCACCTCCTCGACCTCACTCCCCGACCTCACTCCCCGACCTCACTCCCCGACCTCACTCCCCGACCTCACTCCCCGACCTCACTCCCCGACCTCACTCCCCGACCTCACTCCCCGACCTCACTCCCCGACCTCACTCCCCGACCTCACTCCCCGACCTCACTCCCCGACCTCACTCCCCGACCTCACTCCCCGACCTCACTCCCCGACCTCACTCCCCGACCTCACTCCCCGACCTCACTCCCCGACCTCACTCCCCGACCTCACTCCCCGACCTCACTCCCCGACCTCACTCCCCGACCTCACTCCCCGACCTCACTCCCCGACCTCACTCCCCGACCTCACTCCCCGACCTCAATCCCCGACCTCACTCCCCGACCTCACTCCCCGACCTCACTCCCCGACCTCACTCCCCGACCTCACTCCCCGACCTCACTCCCCGACCTCACTCCCCGACCTCACTCCCCGACCTCACTCCCCGACCCACCTCCTCGACCTCACTCCCCGACCCACCTCCTCGACCTCACTCCCCGACCTCACTCCCCGACCTCACTCCCCGACCTCACTCCCCGACCTCACTCCCCGACCTCACTCCCCGACCTCACTCCCCGACCTCACTCCCCGACCTCACTCCCCGACCTCACTCCCCGACCTCACTCCCCGACCTCACTCCCCGACCTCACTCCTCGACCTCACTCCCCGACCTCAATCCCCGACCTCACTCCCCGACCTCACTCCCCGACCTCACTCCCCGACCTCACTCCCCGACCTCACTCCCCGACCTCACTCCCCGACCTCACTCCCCGACCTCACTCCCCGACCCACCTCCTCGACCTCACTCCCCGACCCACCTCCTCGACCTCACTCCCCGACCCACCTCCTCGACCTCACTCCCCGACCCACCTCCTCGACCTCACTCCCTGACCTCACTCCCCGACCCACCTCCTCGACCTCACTCCCCGACCCACCTCCTCGACCTCACTCCCCGACCCACCTCCTCGACCTCACTCCCCGACCCACCTCCTCGACCTCACTCCCCGACCCACCTCCTCGACCTCACTCCCCGACCCACCTCCTCGACCTCACTCCCCGACCCACCTCCTCGACCTCACTCCCCGACCCACCTCCTCGACCTCACTCCCCGACCCACCTCCTCGACCTCACTCCCCGACCCACCTCCTCGACCTCACTCCCCGACCCACCTCCTCGACCTCACTCCCCGACCCACCTCCTCGACCTCACTCCCCGACCCACCTCCTCGACCTCACTCCCCGACCCACCTCCTCGACCTCACTCCCCGACCCACCTCCTCGACCTCACTCCCCGACCCACCTCCTCGACCTCACTCCCCGACCCACCTCCTCGACCTCACTCCCCGACCCCAACCCACCTCCTCGAGAGGTGAGCGCGGTGTAAAAGGAGAGTCAGAGTGGTGAGCGCAGTGTAAATCTAAGGCAAGTCATGGCAGCACAGCTCGCACCCGTGATCTGCTCCTCCTGCACTATGTGGGAAGTGATGGACACTACAGGTGTCCCTGGCGACCATGTGTGCAGGAAGTGTGTCCAGCTGCAGCTACTGGCCAATCGCATTTCGGAGCTGGAGCTGCGGGTGGATTCACTGTGGAGCATCCGCGATGCTGAGACTATCGTGGATAGCACGTTCAGTGAGGTGGTCACACCGCAGGTAAAGATTACGCAGGCAGAAAGGAAATGGGTGACCACCAGGCAGAGTAAAAGGACCAGGCAGGTAGAGCAGGAGTCCCCTGGGACCATCTCCCTCTCAAACAGATATACCGCTTTGGATACTGTTGGGGGAGATGGCTTATCAGGGGAAAGCAGCAAGAGCCAAGTTCATGGCACCACGGGTGGCTCTGCTGCACAGGAGGGGAGGAAGAAGAGTGGCAGGGCTATAGTGATTGGGGATTCAATTGTAAGGGGAACAGATAGGCGTTTCTGCGGCCGCAAACGTGACTCCAGGATGGTATGTTGCCTCCCTGGTGCTAGGGTCAAGGATGTCACGGAGCGGCTGCAGGGCATTCTGGAGGGGGAGGGTGAACAGCCAGTAGTCGTGGTCCATATCGGTACCAACGACACAGGTAAAAAAAGGGATGAGATCCTGCAAGGTGAATTTAAGGAGTTCGGAGATAAATTAAAAAGCAGGACCTCAAAGGTAGTGATCTCAGGATTACTCCCAGTGCCACGTGCTAGTGAGTATAGGAACAGGAGAATAGACCGGATGAATGCGTGGCTGCAGGGATGGTGTAGGAGGGAGGGATTTAGATTCCTGGGACATTGGGACCGGTTCTGGGGAAGGTGGGACCTGTACAAGCGGGACGGGTTACACCCGAGCAGGACTGGGACCAATGTCCTCGCGGGGGTGTTTGCTCGTGCTGTTGGGGAAGGTTTAAACTAGAATGGCAGGGGGATGGGAACCTGAGCGGGGAGTCAGAAGGGAATAAAGTTGAGAGCAGCAAGAGAGGGGAAGACCCAGGGGAAATTTACAATACAAATAGTACAAACAGTTGTTCAAGAACAAGTGAGAGGGAAAAGTGTAGAGCAGCAGAAAGAAAGTGTACTTTAGGCACGACAGATAAAGTGAAAACTAGAAGGCGTAAGGCGATTAACCCAGCATCAAAGCTGAAGGTCAGGCTCGGGTGTGTGGCCCAACTAAGAGTTCTATATACAAATACACGGAGTATAAGGAATAAATTAAATGAACTACAGGTTCAAATTCAAATTGGAGGGTATGACATGATAGCTATTACTGAGACATGGCTGCAGGATGGTCAGGATTGGGAACTAAATATACCAGGTTATAAGGTCTACAGGAGAGATAGGGAAAATGGAAGAGGGGGAGGAGTAGCCTTAATGATTGGAGATGAAATCACTTCAATGATAAAGGAGGATATAACGAGAGGTAAGCAGCCAACAGAGACCTTATGGGTTGAATTGAGAAATAGGAAAGGATCTGAGACTACAGTGGGAGTTGTGTATAGGAGCCCTGGCAGCAGCTCTGAAGTGCTAGATTGTATAAATGCAGAGATTAGACAAGCGTGTAAGAAAGGCACAGTGGTCTTAATGGGGGACTTTAACCTTCACATAGATTGGGAAAAGCAGAGCAGCAACTGTCAGAAAGGTAGTGAATTTCTTGAGTGTGTCCGGGATAGTTTTCTCCAGCAGTATGTCCCAGAGGCAACAAGGGGGCAAGCCATACTAGATTTAGTAATGAGTAATGAACCAGATTCAGTTAACAGCTTAACTGTGTGCGAACATCTATCCAACAGCGATCATAACATGATCGAGTTCAATGTAGTGTTTGAAAGGGAAAAAAGTGAGTCAGCTGCTAAGATTCTAGACTTGGGTAAGGCCGACTTCAATGGGATGAGACAGAGACTGTCCACAGTAAACTGGGCAAATCTGTTAATGGGTAAAACGACTGATGATCAGTGGGAAATGTTTAAAGAAACATTTAACATGATACAGAATCGGTTTATACCCCTGAGGGGCAAGAACTCTACTTGCCAAAAAAAACAGCCATGGACAACTAAAGAGGTATGGGACAGTATAAGACATAAGGAAAGGGCATACAAAAAGGGACAAAATGGCACAGATCCTGACAAGTGGGAAAGATACAAAGATCAACAAAGGGTCACAAAACAGATAATAAGAGCTACAAAAAGAGAGGATGAAAAGAAACTTGCAAGGGATATCAAAACCAATATGAAGAACTTTTCTAGTTACATCAGGAAAAAGAGGGTGGTCAGGAGCAGTGTTGTCCCCTTAAAAACTGAAAGTGGGGATATTGTCATTGACAATGGGGAAATGGCGGACATGTTGAACGATTACTTTGCTTCAGTATTTACAGTAGAAAAAGAGGATAGCATGCCGGAAATCCCAAGAAAACTAATATTGAATCGGGGACAGGGACTCGATAAAATTAACATAAGTAAAACAACAGTAATGAAGAAAATAATAGCACTAAAGAGTGACAAATCCCCAGGACCAGATGGTTTCCATCCCAGGGTTTTAAAGGAAGTAGGTGAGCACATTGCAGATGCCCGAACTATAATCTTTCAAAGTTCTCCAGATTCAGGAACTGTCCCTCTGGATTGGAAAATTGCACATGTCACTCTACTTTTTAAGAAAGGAGAGAGAGGGAAACCAGGGAATTATAGACCAGTTAGCCTAACATCTGTTGTGGGGAAAATGCTGGTGTCTATAATTAAGGATAGGGTGACTGAACACCTCGAGAATTTTCAGTTAATCAGAGAGAGCCAGCATGGATTTGTGAAAGGTAAGTCGTGCCTGACAAACCTGATTGAATTTTATGGACAGGGGAATGTCAATGGATGTTATTTATATGGACTTCCAGAAGGCATTTGATAAGGTCATCCACTTTGGATCAAGAAAGGATAGAACAGGGTACTTTCTAAATGGTAAAAAGTTGAAAACAGTGGATGTCCAAAGGGACTTCGGGGTTCAGGTACACAGATCATTGAAATGTCATGAACAGGTGCAGAGAACCATCAACATCCTGGGGGTCACCATTGACCAGAAACTTAACTGGACCAGCCATATAAATACTGTGGCTACGAGAGCAGGTCAGAGGCTGGGTATTCTGCGGCGAGTGACTCACCTCCTGACTCCCCAAAGCCTTTCCATCATCCACAAGGCACAAGTCAGGAGTGTGATGGAATACTCTCCACTTGCTTGGATGAGTGCAGCTCCAACAACACTCAAGAAGCTCGACACCATCCAGGACAAAGCAGCCCGCTTGATTGGCACCCCATCCACCACCCTAAACATTCACTCCCTTCACCACCGGCGCACTGTGGCTGCAGTGTGTACCATCCACAGGATGCACTGCAGCAACTCGCCAAGGCTTCTTTGACAGCTCCTTCCAATCCCGCAACCTTTACCACCTAGAAGGACAAGGGCAGCAGGCACATGGGAACAACACCACGTTTGACCGCTTGACGGCTCTGGAGCTGCGGATGGACTCACTTTGGAGCATCCGCAATGCTGAGGAAGTCGTGGATAGCACGTTCAGTGAGTTGGTCACACCACAGATAAAAATTACTGAGGGAGATAGTGAATGGGTGACCAACAGACAGAGGAAGAGTCGGAAGGCAGTGCAGGGGTCCCCTGCGGTCATCTCCCTCCAAAACAGGTATACCGTCTTGGATACTGTTGGGCGAGATGGCTCACCAGGGGAAGGTGACAGCGGCCAGGTTCATGGCACCGTGGCTGGCTCTGCTGCACAGGAGGGCAGGAAAAAGAGTGGCAGAGCTATAGTGATAGGGGACTCGATTGTAAGGGGAATAGACAGGCGTTTCTGCGGACGCAACCGAGACTCCAGGATGGTATGTTGCCTCCCTGGTGCAAGGGTCAGGGATGTCTCGGAGCGGCTGCAGGACATTCTGGAGGGAGAGGGTGAACAGCCAGTTGTCGTGGTGCATATAGGTACCAACGATATAGGTAAAAAACGGGATGAGGTCCTACAAGCTGAATTTAGGGAGTTAGGAGTTAAACTAAAAAGTAGGACCTCAAAGGTAGTAATCTCAGGATTGCGACCAGTGCCACGGGCTAGTCAGAGTAGGAATGACAGGATAGCTAGGATGAATACGTGGCTTGAGAGATGGTGCAAGAGGGAGGGATTCAAATTCCTGGGCCATTGGAACCGGTTCTGGGGGAGGTGGGACCAGTACAAATTGGACGGTCTGCATCTGGGCAGGACTGGAACCAATGTCCTAGGGGGAGTGTTTGCTAGTGCTGTTGGGGAGGGTTTAAACTAATGTGGCAGGGGGATGGGAACCGATGCAGGAAGTCAGTGGGAAGTAAAGTGGTGACAGAAACAAAAGGCAGTAAGGGAGAGTGTACAAAACATGACCGGACAGACGGTCTGAGAAAGCAGGGCAAAGACCAAGGGAAGTCCAGATTAAACTGCATTTATTTCAATGCAAGAAGTCTGATGGGCAAGGCAGATGAACTCAGGGCATGGATGGGTACATGGGATTGGGATGTTATAGCTATTACTGAAACATGGCTAAGGGAGGGGCAGGACTGGCAGCTCAATGTTCCAGGGTACAGATGCTATAGGAAAGATAGAGCAGGAGGTAAGAGAGGAGGGGGAGTTGCGTTCTTGATTAGGGAGAACATCACGGCAGTAGTGAGAGGGGATATATCCGAGGGTTCGCCCACTGAGTCAATATGGGTAGAACTGAAAAATAAGAAGGGAGAGATCACTTTGATAGGATTGTACTACAGAACCCCAAATAGTCAACGGGAAATTGAGGAGCAAATATGTAAGGAGATTACAGACAGCTGCAAGAAAAATAGGGTGGTAATAGTAGGGGACTTTAACTTTCCCAACATTGACTGGGACAGCCATAGCATTAGGGGCTTGGATGGAGAGAAATTTGTTGAGTGTATTCAGGAGGAATTTCTCATTCAGTATGTGGATGGCCCGACTAGAGAGGGGGCAAAACTTGACCTCCTCTTGGGAAATAAGGAAGGGCAGGTGACAGAAGTGTTAGTGAGGGATCACTTTGGGACCAGTGATCATAATTCCATTAGTTTTAAGATAGCTATGGAGAATGATAGGTCTGGCCCAGAAGTTAAAATTCCAAATTGGGGAAAGGCCAATTTTGATGGTATTAGACAGGAACTTTCAGAAGTTGATTGGGAGAGTCTGTTGGCAGGCAAAGGGACGTCTGGTAAGTGGGAGGCCTTCAAAAGTGTGTTAACCAGGGTTCAGGGTAAGCACATTCCTTATAAAGTGAAGGGCAAGGCTGGTAGAAGTAGGGAACCTTGGATGACTCGGGAGATTGAGGCCCTAGTCAAAAAGAAGAAGGAGGCATATGACATGCATAGGCAGCTGGGATCAAGTGGATCCCTTGAAGAGTATAGAGATTGCCGGAGTAGAGTTAAGAGAGAAATCAGGAGGGCAAAAAGGGGACATGAGATTGCTTTGGCAGATAAGGCAAAGGAGAATCCAAAGAGCTGCGACAAATACATAAAGGGCAAAAGAGTAACTAGGGAGAGAGTAGGGCCTCTTAAGGATCAACAAGGTCATCTATGTGCGGAACCACAAGAGATGGGTGAGATCCTGAATGAATATTTCACATCGGTATTTACGGTTGAGAAAGGCATGGATGTTAGGGAACTTGGGGAAATAAATAGTGATGTCTTGAGGAGTGTACATATTACAGAGAGGGAGGTGCTGGAAGTCTTAATGCGCATCAAGGTAGATAAATCTCCGAGACCTGATGAAATGTATCCCAGGACGTTATGGGAGGTTAGGGAGGAAATTGCGGGTCCCCCAGCAGAGATATTTGAATCATCGACAGCCACAGGTGAGGTGCCTGAAGATTGGAGGGTAGCAAATGTTGTGCCTTTGTTTAAGAAGGGCGGCAGGGAAAAGCCTGGGAACTACAGACCGGTGAGCCTGACATCTGTAGTGGGTAAGTTGTTAGAGGGTATTCTGAGGGACAGAATCTACAGGCATTTGGAGAGGCAGGGACTGATTAGGAACAGTCAGCATGGTTTTGTGAGAGGAAAATCATGACTCACAAATTTGATTGAGTTTTTTGAAGGGGTAACCAAGAAGGTAGATGAGGGCTGTGCAGTAGACGTGGTCTACATGGACTTTAGCAATGCCTTTGACAAGGTACCGCATGGTAGGTTGTTACATAAGGTTAAATCTCATGGGATCCAAGGTGAGGTAGCCAATTGGATACAAAATTGGATTGACGACAGAAGACAGAGGGTGGTTGTCGAGGATTGTTTTTCAAACTGGATGCCTGTGACCAGCGGTGTGCCTCAGGGATCGGTGCTGGGTCCGCTGTTATTTGTTATTTATATTAATGATTTGGATGAGAATTTAGGAGGCATGGTTAGTAAGTTTGCAGATGACACCAAGATTGGTGGCATTGTGGACAGTGAAGAAGGTTATCTAGGATTGCAACGGGATCTTGATAAATTGGGCCAGTGGGCCGATGAATGGCAGATGGAGTTTAATTTAGATAAATGTGAGGTGATGCATTTTGGGAGATCGAATCGGACCAGGACCTAGAATCATAGAATCATAGAAGTTACAACATGGAAACAGGCCCTTCGGCCCAACATGTCCATGTCGCCCAGTTTATACCACTAAGCTGGTCCCAATTGCCTGCACTTGGCCCATATCCCTCGATACCCATCTTCCCCATGTAACTGTCCAAATGCTTTTTAAAAGACAAAATTGTACCCGCCTCTACTACTGCCTCTGGCAGCTCGTTCCAGACACTCACCACCCTTTGAGTGAAAAAATTGCCCCTCTGGATCCTTTTGTATCTCTCCCCTCTCACCTTAAATCTGTGCCCCCTCGTTATAGACTCCCCTACCGTTAACGGTAGGGCGTTGGGGAGAGTTATAGAACAAAGAGATCTAGGAGTACAGATTCATAGCTCCTTGAAAGTGGAGTCACAGGTGGATAGGGTGGTGAAGAAGGCATTCAGCATGCTTGGTTCCATTGGTCAGAACATTGAATGCAGGAGTTGGGATGTCTTGTTGAAGCTGTACAGGGCATTGGTGAGGCCACACTTGGAGTACTGTGTACAGTTCTGGTCACCCTATTATAGAAAGGATATTATTAAACTAGAAAGAGTGCAGAAAAGATTTACTGGGATGCTACCGGGACTTGATGGTTTGACTTATAGGGAGAGGTTGGATAGACTGGGACTTTTTTCCCTGGAGAGTAGGAGGTTGAGGGGTGATCTTATGGAAGTCTATAAAATAATGAGGTGGATAGTCAAAATCTTTTCCCAAAGGTAGGGGAGTCTATAACGAGGGGACATAGATTTAAGGTGAGAGGGGAGAGATACAAAAGGGTCCAGAGGGGCAATTTTTTCACTCAAAGGGTGGTGAGTGTCTGGAACGAGCTGCCAGAGGCAGTAGTAGAGGCGGGTACAATTTTGTCTTTTAAAAAGCATTTGGACAGTTACATGGGTAAGATGTAACATGGGATAGAGGGATATGGGCCAAGTGCAGGAAATTTGGACGAGCTTAGTGGTATAAACTGGGGGACATGGACATGTTGGGCCGAAGGGCCTGTTTCCATGTTGTAAACTTCTATTACCACCTGCACGTTCCCCTCCAAGTCACACACCATCGTCGCTGGGTCAAAATCCTGGAACTCCCTTCCGAACAGCACTGTGGGAGAACCTTCACCACACGGACTGCAGCGGTTCAAGAAGGCGGCTCACCACCACCTTCTCAAGGGCAATTAGGGATGGGCAATAAATGCCGGCCTCGCCAGCGACGCCCACATCCCATGAACGAATAAAAAAAAGATTAAGATTGAAAAGGACATAAGTAAAACAAAGACCAAAGTAATAAATTGGAAAAAAGCTGATTTTCGGGGGATGTGATTGGAACTTGGGAAAATAAACTGGAAAAATTTACTGATAAACGAAATTAAAACGGTGACCAATGGAATCCAGGGGAAATATATCCCACTGGAAAGCAAGAACAATCTAGCCAGTAATGATACACCATGGATGAATAAAGAAATAAGGGCAAAATTGAAACTTGTACTTGCTAAGTACATCAACAGTGGAGGAGAGGATGATCGAAGGGAATAGGGAAAGGTTTGGAAAGAAGTTTAAAAAACAAAGAATTTAATTTTGTAGTTTCTATCAACAAATAGCAAAATAAATAGTGGCATATTCTACAGACACATAAATAACAAAAGAAAAATCAGGATCGGGATAAGGTCACTAAGGGATAAGCACAATAAATTCACAGGTAATGACAGTGAAATGGCAGAAATATGAAATAATGACTTTGCCTCAGTATTTCCCAGGGAGACTAACATGGTGGGCAGGACATTAGAAGAAGAGATTTAAATCGAAAGGGGCAGGATAATAGATCAACAAATCAAACTCAGAGAGGATCAAACCCCTGGTGTGGATGGATTGCATCCACGCATATTAAATGAGGTTAGGGAAGAGATAGCAGAGGCACTATTACATATATATAAAAATTAATTAGAAAAGGGAATGGTGTCAGAGACTGACGGACAGATAATGTGATTCCTATATTTAAAAAGGGCGATAGAACCAGTCCAGGGAACTATCGACCAGTTAGCTTAACATCGGTGGTAGGAAAGATAACGGAATCCATATTCAGAGATATAATAAACATCTAGAAACTGAAAATATAATAAAGTATAGTGAGCACGGATTTCAGAAGGGAAGGCCAGGCTTGACCAATCAGAGTGAATTCTGTGAAGAAGTAACAGAAAGGGTAGATAAGGGTAATGTAGTAGATGTAATATATTTGGATTTAGATTGAGTAGACTGGGTCTATATTCTCTGGAGTTTCAAAGAATGAGAGGTGATCTCATTGAAACGTATAAGATTCTGAGGGGGGTGGTGACAGGGCAGATGCTGAGAGGCTGTTTCCCATGGCAGGAGAGTCTAGAACGAGGGGACATAGTCGCCGGATAAGAGGTCGGCCATTTACGACCGAGATGAGGAGAAATTTCTTCACTCAGTGGGTTGTGAATCTTTGGAATTCACTACCCCAGAGGGCTGTGGATGCTGAGTCATTGAACATATTCAAGGCTGAGATCGATAGATTTTTGGACTCCAGGGGAATCAAGGGATATGGGGATTGGGGGATTGGGCAAGAAAGTGGAGTTGAGGTCGAAGATCAGCCATGATCTGATTGAATGGCGGAGCAGGCTCGAGGGGCCGTATGCTCTTATTTCTTATCTTATTTTCAAAAGGCCTTCAATAAGGTACCACATAATAGAGCATGTGCAGTCAGGGAACAAGAAGCAGAATGGATAGCAAGCTGGCTACAAAACAGAAAACAGAGAGTAGGGGCAAAAGGTGGGAAGTGGTGTTCCACAGGGATCGGTGCTGGGACCACTGTTGTTCACCATTTACATCAACGATTTGCACTCTGGAATCGGAAGTCCAATTTCAAAATTTGCAGATGACACCAAATTAGGGGGGTGTAGTTAATACCGAGGAGGAGTGCCACAAAATACAGGAAGACAGAATGGGCGTGTAATTGGTAAATTAATTTCAGTATAGATAAGTGTGAGGTATTACATTTTGGTAGGAAGAATGAGGAGGCCACTTACTGCTTGGTTAATAAGAGTCTAAATGGAGCAGAGGGATACACAAATCACTACAAGTAGTGACACAGGTTAATAAGGCCATGAAAAAAGCAAACCAAGCACTGGAGTTAATTTCTAGAAGGGGTAGAATTGAAAAGCTGAGAAGTTATGTTAAACTTCTAAAGAAACTTTGGTTAAACCACACTTGGACTATTGTGAACCGTTCTGGTCTTTTTTTTCATTTGTTCATGGGATGTGGGTGTCGCTGGCGAGGCCGGCATTTATTGCCCATCCCTAATTGCCCTTGAGAAGGTGGTGGTGAGCCGCCTTCTTGAACCGCTGCAGTCCGTGTGGTGAAGGTTCTCCCACAGTGCTGTTAGGAAGGGAGTTCCAGGATTTTGACCCAGCGATGATGAAGGAATGGCGATATATTTCCAAGTCGGGATGGTGTGTGACTTGGAGGGGAATGTGCAGGTGGTGTTGTTCCCATGTGCCTGCTGCCCTTGTCCTTCTAGGTGGTAGAGGTCGCGGGTTTGGGAGGTGCTGTTCAAGAAGCCTTGGCGAGTTGCTGCAGTGCATCCTGTGGATGGTACACACTGCAGCCACAGTGTGCCGGTGGTGAAGGGAGTGAATGTTTAGGGTGGTGGATGGGGTGCCAATCAAGCGGGCTGCTTTGTCCTGGATGGTGTCGAGCTTCTTGAGTGTTGTTGGAGCTGCACTCATCCAGGCAAGTGGAGAGTATTCCATCACACTCCTGACTTGTGCCTTGTAGATGGTGGAAAGGCTTTGGGGAGTCGGGAGGTGAGTCACTCGCCGCAGAATACCCAGCCTCTGACCTGCTCTCGTAGCCACAGTATTTATGTAGCTGGTCCAGTTAAGTTTCTGGTCAATGGTGGGGGATTCGGCGATGGTAATGTCTGATGCCATGAGATTTCATGAGGTCCAGAGTCAATGTTGAGGACTCCCAGGGCCACTCCCTCCTGACTGTATATCACTGTACCGCCACCTCTGGTGGGTCTGTCCTGCCGGTGGGACAGGACATACCCAGGGATGGTGATGAAGAGTCTGTGACATTGGCTGAAAGGTATGATTCTGAGAGTATGGCTATGTCAGGCTGTTGCTTGACTAGTGTGTGGGACAGCTCTCCCAATTTTGGCACAAGTCCCCAGATGTTAATGAGGAGGACTTTGCAGGGTCGACTGGGCTTGGTTTGCCTTTGTCGTGTCCGGTGCCGGGTGGTCCGATGCTGGGTGGTCCGTCCGGTTTTATTCTTATGACTTTTTGTTGCGAGATTTTACCACTGAGTGGTTTGCTGGGCCATTTCAGAGGGCAATTAAGAATCAACCACATTGCTGTGGGTCTGGAGTCACATTTAGGACAGAACCGGGTAAGGACGGCAGGTTTCCTTCCCTAAAGGGCATTAGTGAACCAGATGGGTTTTTAAGACAATCCGGTAGTTTCATGGCCATCATTACTGATACTAGTATTTTAATTCCAGATTTTATTTAATTAATTGAATTTAAATTCCCCAGCTGCCGTGACGGGATTTGAACTCATGACTCCAGATTATTAGTCCAGTAATATAACCACTATGCTACTGTACCCCACTCTCCATATTATAAAAAGGATATAGAGACACTGGAGAAGGTGCAAAAAAGATTCATTAAGATGGTACCGGAACTGAGAGATTATATCTATTAGGAAAGATTGAACAGACTGGGGCTCTTTTCTCCAGAAAAGCGAAGACTGAGGGGTGACCTGATCGAGGTCTTTAAGATAATGAAAGGGGTTCGATAGGGTAAACGTAGAGAAGATATTTCCACTTGTGGGGGTACCAGTTCGAGGGGCCATTAATATAGATAGTCACTCATAAATCCAATAGATTCAGGAGAAACTTCTTTACCCAGGGAGGGGTTAGAATGTGGAACTCACTCCCACATGAAGTATTTGAGGTGAATAGTGTCGATACATTTAAAGGGAAA
>NW_027139668.1:0-87189 GCF_035084215.1 Heptranchias perlo
TCCCACTCTCCCCCTCACTCCCCGTCCCCTTTAATATCCCACCCAGTCTAATCCCACTCTCCCCTCACTCCCCGTCCCCTTTAATATCCCACCCAGTCTAATCCCACTCTCCCCTCACTCCCCGTACCCTTTAATATCCCACCCACTCTTATCCCACTCTCCCCTCACTCCCCGTACCCTTTAATATCCCACCCATTCTAATCCCACTCTCCCCTCACTCCCCGTACCCTTTAATATCCCACCCACTCTTATCCCACTCTCCCCTCACTCCCCGTACCCTTTAATATCCCACCCAGTCTAATCCCACTCTCCCCTCACTCCCCGTACCCTTAAATATCCCACCCAGTCTAATCCCACACTCCCCCTCACTCCTCGTACCCTTTAATATCCCACCCAGTCTAATCCCACTCTCCCCTCACTCCCCGTACCCTTTAATATCCCCCCACTCTAATCCCACTCTCCCCCTCACTCCCTGTACCCTTTAATATCCCACCCAGTCTAATCCCACTCTCCCCTCTCTCCCCGTACCCTTTAATATCCCACCCAGTCTAATCCCACTCTCCCCTCACTCCCTGTACCCTTTAATATCCCACCCAGTCTAATCCCACTCTCCCCTCACTCCCCGTACCCTTTAATATCCCACCCACTCTAATCCCACTCTCCCCCTCACTCCCTGTACCCTTTAATATCCCACCCAGTCTAATCCCACTCTCCCCTCACTCCCCGTACCCTTTAATATCCCTCCCAGTCTAATCCCACTCTCCCCCTCACTCCCGTACCCTTTAATATCCCTCCCAGTCTAATCCCACTCTCCCCTCACTCCCTGTACCCTTTAATATCCCACCCAGTCTAATCCCACTCTCCCCTCTCTCCCGTACCCTTTAATATCCCACCCAGTCTAATCCCACTCTCCCCCTCGCTCCCCGTACCCTTTAATATCCCACCCAGTCTAATCCCACTCTCCCCCTCGCTCCCCGTACCCTTTAATATCCCACCCAGTCTAATCCCACTCTCCCCCTCGCTCCCCGTACCCTTTAATATCCCACCCACTCTAATCCCACTCTCCCCCTCACTCCCCGTACCCTTTAATATCCCACCCAGTCTAATCCCACTCTCCCCCTCGCTCCCCGTACCCTTTAATATCCCACCCAGTCTAATCCCACTCTCCCCCTCACTCCCCGTACCCTTTAATATCCCACCCAGTCTAATCCCACTCTCCCCCTCGCTCCCCGTACCCTTTAATATCCCACCCACTCTAATCCCACTCTCCCCTCACTCCCCGTACCCTTTAATATCCCACCCAGTCTAATCCCACTCTCCCCCTCACTCCCCGTACCCTTTAATATCCCACCCAGTCTAATCCCACTCTCCCCTCACTCCCCGTACCCTTTAATATCCCACCCGGTCTAATCCCACTCTCCCCCTCACTCCCCGTACCCTTTAATATCCCACCCACTCTTATCCCACTTTCCCCCTCACTCCCCGTACCCTTTAATATCCCACCCAGTCTAATCCCACTCTCCCCCTCACTCCCCGTACCCTTTAATATCCCACCCAGTCTAATCCCACTCTCCCCTCACTCCCCGTACCCATTAATATCCCACCCAGTCTAATCCCACTCTACCCTCACTCCCCGTACCCTTTAATATCCCACCCAGTCTAATCCCACTCTCCCCTCACTCCCTGTACCCTTTAATATCCCACCCAGTCTAATCCCACTCTCCCCCTCACTCCCCGTACCCTTTAATATCCCACCCAGTCTAATCCCACTCTCCCCTCACTCCCCGTACCCTTTAATATCCCACCCAGTCTAATCCCACTCTCCCCTCACTCCCCGTACCCTTTAATATCCCACCCAGTCTAATCCCACTCTCCCCGCTCGCTCCCCGTACCCTTTAATATCCCACCCAGTCTAATCCCACTCTCCCCCTCACTCCCCGTACCCTTTAATATCCCACCCAGTCTAATCCCACTCTCCCCTCACTCCCCGTACCCTTTAATATCCCACCCAGTCTGATGCCACTCTCCCCTCACTCCCCGTACCCTTTAATATCCCACCCAGTCTAATCCCACTCTCCCCTCACTCCCCGTACCCTTTAATATCCCACCCACTCTAATCCCACTCTCCCCTCACTCCCCCCAACCTTTAATATCCCACCCACTCTAATCCCACTCTCCCCTCACTCCCCGTACCCTTTAATATCCCACCCAGTCTAATCCCACTCTCCCCCTCACTCCCCGTACCCTTTAATATCCCACCCAGTCTAATCCCACTCTCCCCTCACTCCCCGTACCCTTTAATATCCCACCCAGTCTAATCCCACTCTCCCCCTCACTCCCCGTACCCTTTAATATCCCACCCAGTCTAATCCCACTCTCCCCTCGCTCCCCGTACCCTTTAATATCCCACCCAGTCTAATCCCACTCTCCCCTCACTCCCCATACCCTTTAATATCCCACCCAGTCTAATCCCACTCTCCCCTCACTCCCCGTACCCTTTAATATCCCACCCAGTCTAATCCCTCTCTCCCCCTCACTCCCCGTACCCTTTAATATCCCACCCAGTCTAATCCCACTCTCCCCTCGCTCCCCGTACCCTTTAATATCCCACCCAGTCTAATCCCACTCTCCCCTCGCTCCCCGTACCCTTTAATATCCCACCCAGTCTAATCCCACTCTCCCCTCACTCCCCATACCCTTTAATATCCCACCCAGTCTAATCCCACTCTCCCCTCACTCCCCGTACCCTTTAATATCCCACCCAGTCTAATCCCACTCTCCCCCTCACTCCCCGTACCCTTTAATATCCCACCCAGTCTAATCCCACTCTCCCCTCACTCCCCGTACCCTTTAATATCCCACCCAGTCTAATCCCACTCTCCCCTCGCTCCCCGTACACTTTAATATCCCACCCAGTCTAATCCCACTCTCCCCCTCACTCCCCGTACCCTTTAATATCCCACCCAGTCTAATCCCACTCTCCCCCTCACTCCCCGTACCCTTTAATATCCCACCCAGTCTAATCCCACTCTCCCCCTCAATCCCCGTACCCTTTAATATCCCACCCAGTCTAATCCCACTCTCCCCTCACTCCCCGTACACTTTAATATCCCACCCAGTCTAATCCCACTCTCCCCTCGCTCCCCGTACACTTTAATATCCCACCCAGTCTAATCCCACTCTCCCCTCACTCCCTGTACCCTTTAATATCCCACCCAGTCTAATCCCACTCTCCCCTCACTCCCCGTACCCTTTAATATCCCACCCAGTCTAATCCCACTCTCCCCTCGCTCCCCGTACCCTTTAATATCCCACCCAGTCTAATCCCACTCTCCCCTCACTCCCCGTACCCTTTAATATCCCCCCACTCTAATCCCACTCTCCCCCTCACTCCCCGTACCCTTTAATATCCCACCAGTATAATACCACTCTCCCCTCACTCCCTGTACCCTTTAATATCCCACCCAGTCTAATCCCACTCTCCCCTCACTCCCCGTACCCTTTAATATCCCACCCACTCTAATCCCACTCTCCCCTCACTCCCCGTACCCTTTAATATCCCACCCAGTCTAATCCCACTCTCCCCTCACTCCCCGTACCCTTTAATATCCCACCCAGTCTAATCCCACTCTCCCCCTCACTCCCCGTACCCTTTAATATCCCACCCAGTCTAATCCCACTCTCCCCCTCACTCCCCGTACCCTTTAATATCCCACCCAGTCTAATCCCACTCTCCCCTCACTTCCCGTACCCTTTAATATCCCCCCACTCTAATCCCACTCTCCCCCTCACTCCCCGTACCCTTTAATATCCCACCCAGTATAATACCACTCTCTCCTCACTCCCTGTACTCTTTAATATCCCACCCAGTCTCATCCCACTCTCCCCTCACTCCCCGTACCCTTTAATATCCCACCCAGTCTAATCCCACTCTCCCCTCACTCCCCGTACCCTTTAATATCCCAACCAGTCTAATCCCACTCTCCCCCTCACTCCCCGTACTCTTTAATATCCCACCCAGTCTAATCCCATTCTCCCCCTCGCTCCCCCGTACCCTTTAATATCCCACCCAGTCTAATCCCACTCTCCCCTCACTCCCCGTACCCTTTAATATCCCACCCAGTCTAATCCCACTCTCCCCTCACTCCCTGAACCCTTTAATATCCCACCCAGTCTAATCCCACTCTCCCCTCACTCCCCGTACCCTTTAATATCCCACCCAGTCTAATCCCACTCTCCCCTCACTCCCTGAACCCTTTAATATCCCACCCAGTCTAATCCCACTCTCCCCTCACTCCCCGTACCCTTTAATATCCCACCCAGTCTAATCCCACTCTCCCCTCACTCCCTGAACCCTTTATTATCCCACCCAGTCTAATCCCACTCTCCCCCTCACTCCCCGTACCCTTTAATATCCCACCCAGTCTAATCCCACTCTCCCCTCACTCCCTGTACCCTTTAATATCCCCCCACTCTAATCCCACTCTCCCCCTCACTCCCCGTACCCTTTAATATCCCACCCAGTCTAATCCCACTCTCCCCCTCACTCCCCGTACCCTTTAATATCCCACCCAGTCTAATCCCACTCTCCCCTCACTCCCCGTACCCTTTAATATCCCCCCACTCTAATCCCACTCTCCCCCTCACTCCCCGTACCCTTTAATATCCCAACCAGTCTAATCCCACTCTCCCCTCACTCCCCGTACCCTTTAATATCCCACCCAGTCTAATCCCACTCTCCCCTCACTCCCCGTACCCTTTAATATCCCACCCAGTCTAATCCCACTCTCCCCTCACTCCCCGTATCCTTTAATATCCCACCCAGTCTAATCCCACTCTCCCCTCACTCCCCGTACCCTTTAATATCCCACCCAGTCTAGTCCCACTCTCCCCTCACTCCCCGTACCCTTTAATATCCCACCCAGTCTAATCCCACTCTCACCTCACTCCCCGTATCCTTTAATATCCCACCCAGTCTAATCCCACTCTCCCCCTCACTCCCCGTATCCTTTAATATCCCACCCAGTCTAATCCCACTCTCCCTTCACTCCCCGTACCCTTTAATATCCCACCCAGTCTAATCCCACTCTCCCCTCACTCCCCGTACCCTTTAATATCCCAACCAGTCTATTCCCACTCTCCCCTCACTCCCCGTACCCTTTAATATCCCACCCAGTCTAATCCCACTCTCACACTCACTCCCCGTACCCTTTAATATCCCAACCCACTCGAATCCCACACTCCCCTTCACTCCCCGTACGCCTTAATATCCCACCCAGTCTGATCCCACTCTCCCTCACTCCCTGTACCCTTTAATATCCCACCCAGTCTGATCCGACTCTCCCCTCACTCCCTGTACCCTTTAATATCCCACCCAGTCTAATCCCTCTCTCCCCGTACCCTTTAATATCCCACCCACTCTAATCCCACTCTCCCCTCACTCCCCGTACCCTTTAATATCCCACCCAGTCTGATCCCACTCTCCCCTCACTCCCTGTACCCTTTAATATCCCACCCAGTCTGATCCCACTCTCCCCTCACTCCCTGTACCCTTTAATATCCCACCCAGTCTAATCCCTCTCTCCCCGTACCCTTTAATATCCCACCCACTCTAATCCCACTCTCCCCTCACTCCCCGTACCCTTTAATATCCCACCCAGTCTGATCCCACTCTCCCCTCACTCCCCGTACCCTTTAATATCCCACCCAGTCTAATCCCTCTCTCCCCGTACCCTTTAATATCCCACCGTCTAATCCCACTCTCCCCTCTCTCCCCGTACCCTTTAATATCCCACCCAGTCTAATCCCACTCTCCCCTCACTCCCCGTACCATTTAATATCCCACCCACTCTAATCCCACTCTCCCCTCACTCCCCGTACCCTTTAATATCCCACCCAGTCTAATCCCTCTCTCACCGTACCCTTTAATATCTCACCGTCTAATCCCACTCTCCCCTCTCTCCCTGTACCCTTTAATATCCCACCCAGTCTAATCCCTCTCTCCCCGTACCCTTTAATATCCCACCGTCTAATCCCACTCTCCCCTCTCTCCCTGTACCCTTTAATATCTCACCCAGTCTAATCCCACTCTCCCCCTCACTCCCCGTACCCTTTAATATCCCATCCAGTCTAATCCCACTCTCCCCCTCACTCCCCGTACCCTTTAATATCCCACCCAGTCTAATCCCACTCTCCCTCACTCCCTGTACCCTTTAATATCCCACCCAGTCTAATCCCACTCTCCCCTCACTCCCTGTACCCTTTAATATCCCACCCACTCTTATCCCACTCTCCCCTCACTCCCCGTACCCTTTAATATCCCACCCAGTCTAATCCCACTCTCCCCTCACTCCCCGTACCCTTTAATATCCCACCCAGTCTAATCCCACTCTCCCCTCACTCCCCGTACCCTTTAATATCCCACCGTCTAATCCCACTCTCCCCTCACTCCCCGTACCCTTTAATATCCCACCGTCTAATCCCACTCTCCCCTCCCTCCCCGTACCCTTTAATATCCCACCCAGTCCAATCCCACTCTCCCCTCACTCCCCGTCCCCTTTAATATCCCACCCAGTCTAATCCCACTCTCCCCTCACTCCCCGGACCCTTTAATATCCCACCCAGTCCAATCCCACTCTCCCCTCACTCCCCGTACCCTTTAATATCCCCCCACTCTAATCCCACTCTCCCCTCACTCCCCGTACCCTTTAATATCCCACCCAGTCTAATCCCACTCTCCCCTCACTCCCCGTACCCTTTAATATCCCACCCAGTCTAATCCCACTCTCCCCCTCACTCCCCGTACCCTTTAATATCCCAACCAGTCTAATCCCACTCTCCCCCTCACTCCCCGTACCCTTTAATATCCCACCCAGTCTAATCCCACTCTCCCCTCACTCCCCGTACCCTTTAATATCCCACCCAGTCTAATCCCACTCTCCCCTCACTCCCCGTACCCTTTAATATCCCACCCAGTCTAATCCCACTCTCCCCTCACTCCCCGTACCCTTTAATATCCCAACCAGTCTATTCCCACTCTCCCCTCACTCCCCGTACCCTTTAATATCCCACCCAGTCTAATCCCACTCTCCCCTCACTCCCCGTACCCTTTAATATCCCACCCAGTCTAATCCCACTCTCCCCTCACTCCCCGTACCCTTTAATATCCCAACCAGTCTATTCCCACTCTCCCCTCACTCCCCGTACCCTTTAATATCCCACCCAGTCTAATCCCACTCTCCCCTCACTCCCCGTACCCTTTAATATCCCAACCAGTCTAATCCCACTCTCCCCCTCACTCCCCGTACCCTTTAATATCCCACCCAGTCTGATCCCACTCTCCCCTCACTCCCTGTACCCTTTAATATCCCACCCAGTCTGATCCGACTCTCCCCTCACTCCCTGTACCCTTTAATATCCCACCCAGTCTAATCCCTCTCTCCCCGTACCCTTTAATATCCCACCCACTCTAATCCCACTCTCCCCTCACTCCCCGTACCCTTTAATATCCCACCCAGTCTGATCCCACTCTCCCCTCACTCCCTGTACCCTTTAATATCCCACCCAGTCTGATCCCACTCTCCCCTCACTCCCTGTACCCTTTAATATCCCACCCAGTCTAATCCCTCTCTCCCCGTACCCTTTAATATCCCACCCACTCTAATCCCACTCTCCCCTCACTCCCCGTACCCTTTAATATCCCACCCAGTCTGATCCCACTCTCCCCTCACTCCCCGTACCCTTTAATATCCCACCCAGTCTAATCCCTCTCTCCCCGTACCCTTTAATATCCCACCGTCTAATCCCACTCTCCCCTCTCTCCCCGTACCCTTTAATATCCCACCCAGTCTAATCCCACTCTCCCCTCACTCCCCGTACCATTTAATATCCCACCCACTCTAATCCCACACTCCCCTCACTCCCCGTACCCTTTAATATCCCACCCAGTCTAATCCCTCTCTCCCCGTACCCTTTAATATCTCACCGTCTAATCCCACTCTCCCCTCTCTCCCTGTACCCTTTAATATCCCACCCAGTCTAATCCCTCTCTCCCCGTACCCTTTAATATCCCACCGTCTAATCCCACTCTCCCCTCTCTCCCTGTACCCTTTAATATCTCACCCAGTCTAATCCCACTCTCCCCTCACTCCCCGTACCCTTTAATATCCCACCGTCTAATCCCACTCTCCCCTCACTCCCCGTACCCTTTAATATCCCACCGTCTAATCCCACTCTCCCCTCACTCCCCGTACCCTTTAATACCCCACCCACTCTAATCCCACTCTCCCCTCACTCCCCGTACCCTTTAATATCCCACCCAGTCTAATCCCACTCTCCCCCTCACTCTCCGTACCCTTTAATCTCCCACCCAGTCTAATCCCACTCTCCCCTCACTCCCCGTCCCCTTTAATATCCCACCCAGTCTAATCCCACTCTCCCCTCACTCCCCGTACCCTTTAATATCCCACCCAGTCTAATCCCACTCTCCCCTCTCTCCCCATACCCTTTAATATCCCACCCAGTCTAATCCCACTCTCCCCTCACTCCCCGTACACTTTAATATCCCACCCAGTCTAATCCCACTCTCCCCTCACTCCCCGTACCCTTTAATATCCCACCCACTCTAATCCCACTCTCCCCTCACTCCCCGTACCCATTAATATCCCACCCAGTCTAATCCCACTCTCCCCTCACTCCCCGTACCCTTTAATATTCCACCCAGTCTAATCCCACTCTCCCCCTCACTCCCCGTACCCTTTAATATCCCACCCAGTCTAATCCCACTCTCCCCTCACTCCCCGTACACTTTAATATCCCACCCAGTCTAATCCCACTCTCCCCTCACTCCCCGTACCCTTTAATATCCCACCCACTCTAATCCCACTCTCCCCTCACTCCCCGTACCCTTTAATATCCCACCCAGTCTAATCCCACTCTCCCCTCACTCCCCGTACCCTTTAATATCCCACCCACTCTAATCCCACTCTCCCCTCACTCCCCGTACCCTTTAATATCCCACCCAGTCTAATCCCACTCTCCCCCTCACTCCCCGTACCCTTTAATATCCCACCCAGTCTAATCCCACTCTCCCCTCACTCCCCGTACACTTTAATATCCCACCCAGTCTAATCCCACTCTCCCCTCACTCCCCGTACCCTTTAATATCCCACCCACTCTAATCCCACTCTCCCCTCACTCCCCGTACCCTTTAATATCCCACCCAGTCTAATCCCACTCTCCCCTCACTCCCCGTCCCCTTTAATATCCCACCCACCCTAATCCCACTCTCCCCTCTCTCCCCGTACCCTTTAATATCCCACCCAGTCTAATCCCACTCTCCCCCTCACTCCCCGTACCCTTTAATATCCCACCCAGTCTAATCCCACTCTCCCCTCACTCCCCGTACCCTTTAATATCCCACCCAGTCTAATCCCACTCTCCCCTCACTCCCCGTACCCTTTAATATCCCACCCAGTCTAATCCCACTCTCCCCCCTCACTCCCCGTACCCTTTAATATCCCACCCAGTCTAATCCCACTCTCCCCCCTCACTCCCCGTACCCTTTAATATCCCACCCACTCTAATCCCACTCTCCCCTCTCTCCCCGTACCCTTTAATATCCCACCCAGTCTAATCCCACTCTCTCCTCACTCCCCATACCCTTTAATATCCCACCCAGTCTAATCCCACTCTCCCCTCACTCCCCGTACCCTTTAATATCCCACCCAGTCTAATCCCACTCTCCCCTCTCTCCCCGTACCCTTTAATATCCCACCCACTCTAATCCCACTCTCCCCCTCACTCCCCGTCCCCTTTAATATCCCACCCAGTCTAATCCCACTCTCCCCTCACTCCCCGTACCCTTTAATATCCCACCCACTCTAATCCCACTCTCCCCCTCACTCCTCGTCCCCTTTAATATCCCACCCAGTCTAATCCCACTCTCCCCTCACTCCCCGTACCCTTTAATATCCCACCCAGTCTAATCCCACTCTCCCCCTCACTCCCCGTCCCCTTTAATATCCCACCCAGTCTAATCCCACTCTCCCCTCACTCCCCGTACCCTTTAATATCCCACCCAGTCTAATCCCTCTCTCCCCGTACCCTTTAATATCCCACCGTCTAATCCCACTCTCCCCTCTCTCCCCGTACCCTTTAATATCCCACCCAGTCTAATCCCACTCTCCCCTCACTCCCCGTACCATTTAATATCCCACCCACTCTAATCCCACTCTCCCCTCACTCCCCGTACCCTTTAATATCCCACCCAGTCTAATCCCTCTCTCACCGTACCCTTTAATATCTCACCGTCTAATCCCACTCTCCCCTCTCTCCCTGTACCCTTTAATATCCCACCCAGTCTAATCCCACTCTCCCCCTCACTCCCCGTACCCTTTAATATCCCACCGTCTAATCCCACTCTCCCCTCACTCCCCGTACCCTTTAATATCCCACCCAGTCTAATCCCACTCTCCCCTCCCTCCCCGTACCCTTTAATATCCCACCCAGTCCAATCCCACTCTCCCCTCACTCCCCGTACCCTTTAATATCCCACCCAGTCTAATCCCACTCTCCCCCTCACTCCCCGTACACTTTAATATCCCACCCAGTCTAATCCCACTCTCCCCTCACTCCCCGTACCCTTTAATATCCCACCCAGTCTAATCCCACTCTCCCCCTCACTCCCCGTCCCCTTTAATATCCCACCCAGTCTAATCCCACTCTCCCCTCACTCCCCGGACCCTTTAATATCCCACCCAGTCTAATCCCACTCTCCCCTCACTCCCCGTACCCTTTAATATCCCCCCACTCTAATCCCACTCTCCCCCTCACTCCCCGTACCCTTTAATATCCCAACCAGTCTAATCCCACTCTCCCCCTCACTCCCCGTACCCTTTAATATCCCACCCAGTCTAATCCCACTCTCCCTCACTCCCCGTACCCTTTAATATCCCACCCAGTCTAATCCCACTCTCCCCTCACTCCCCGTACCCTTTAATATCCCACCCAGTCTAATCCCACTCTCCCCTCACTCCCCGTACCCTTTAATATCCCAACCAGTCTATTCCCACTCTCCCCTCACTCCCCGTACCCTTTAATATCCCACCCAGTCTAATCCCACTCTCCCCTCACTCCCCGTACCCTTTAATATCCCACCCAGTCTAATCCCACTCTCCCCTCACTCCCCGTACCCTTTAATATCCCAACCAGTCTATTCCCACTCTCCCCTCACTCCCCGTACCCTTTAATATCCCACCCAGTCTAATCCCACTCTCCCCTCACTCCCCGTACCCTTTAATATCCCAACCAGTCTAATCCCACTCTCCCCCTCACTCCCCGTACCCTTTAATATCCCACCCAGTCTGATCCCACTCTCCCCTCACTCCCTGTACCCTTTAATATCCCACCCAGTCTGATCCAACTCTCCCCTCACTCCCTGTACCCTTTAATATCCCACCCAGTCTAATCCCTCTCTCCCCGTACCCTTTAATATCCCACCCACTCTAATCCCACTCTCCCCTCACTCCCCGTACCCTTTAATATCCCACCCAGTCTGATCCCACTCTCCCCTCACTCCCTGTACCCTTTAATATCCCACCCAGTCTGATCCCACTCTCCCCTCACTCCCTGTACCCTTTAATATCCCACCCAGTCTAATCCCTCTCTCCCCGTACCCTTTAATATCCCACCCACTCTAATCCCACTCTCCCCTCACTCCCCGTACCCTTTAATATCCCACCCAGTCTGATCCCACTCTCCCCTCACTCCCCGTACCCTTTAATATCCCACCCAGTCTAATCCCTCTCTCCCCGTACCCTTTAATATCCCACCGTCTAATCCCACTCTCCCCTCACTCCCCGTACCATTTAATATCCCACCCACTCTAATCCCACACTCCCCTCACTCCCCGTACCCTTTAATATCCCACCCAGTCTAATCCCTCTCTCCCCGTACCCTTTAATATCTCACCGTCTAATCCCACTCTCCCCTCTCTCCCTGTACCCTTTAATATCCCACCCAGTCTAATCCCTCTCTCCCCGTACCCTTTAATATCCCACCATCTAATCCCACTCTCCCCTCTCTCCCTGTACCCTTTAATATCTCACCCAGTCTAATCCCACTCTCCCCTCACTCCCCGTACCCTTTAATATCCCACCGTCTAATCCCACTCTCCCCTCACTCCCCGTACCCTTTAATATCCCACCGTCTAATCCCACTCTCCCCTCACTCCCCGTACCCTTTAATATCCCACCCACTCTAATCCCACTCTCCCCTCACTCCCCGTACCCTTTAATATCCCACCCAGTCTAATCCCACTCTCCCCCTCACTCTCCGTACCCTTTAATCTCCCACCCAGTCTAATCCCACTCTCCCCTCACTCCCCGTCCCCTTTAATATCCCACCCAGTCTAATCCCACTCTCCCCTCACTCCCCGTACCCTTTAATATCCCACCCAGTCTAATCCCACTCTCCCCTCTCTCCCCATACCCTTTAATATCCCACCCAGTCTAATCCCACTCTCCCCTCACTCCCCGTACACTTTAATATCCCACCCAGTCTAATCCCACTCTCCCCTCACTCCCCGTACCCTTTAATATCCCACCCACTCTAATCCCACTCTCCCCTCACTCCCCGTACCCATTAATATCCCACCCAGTCTAATCCCACTCTCCCCTCACTCCCCGTACCCTTTAATATTCCACCCAGTCTAATCCCACTCTCCCCCTCACTCCCCGTACCCTTTAATATCCCACCCAGTCTAATCCCACTCTCCCCTCACTCCCCGTACACTTTAATATCCCACCCAGTCTAATCCCACTCTCCCCTCACTCCCCGTACCCTTTAATATCCCACCCACTCTAATCCCACTCTCCCCTCACTCCCCGTACCCTTTAATATCCCACCCAGTCTAATCCCACTCTCCCCTCACTCCCCGTACCCTTTAATATCCCACCCCACTCTAATCCCACTCTCCCCTCTCTCCCTGTACCCTTTAATATCCCACCCAGTCTAATCCCTCTCTCCCCGTACCCTTTAATATCCCACCCACTCTAATCCCACTCTCCCCTCACTCCCCGTACCCTTTAATATCCCACCCAGTCTGATCCCACTCTCCCCTCACTCCCCGTACCCTTTAATATCCCACCCAGTCTAATCCCTCTCTCCCCGTACCCTTTAATATCCCACCGTCTAATCCCACTCTCCCCTCTCTCCCCGTACCCTTTAATATCCCACCCAGTCTAATCCCACTCTCCCCTCACTCCCCGTACCATTTAATATCCCACCCACTCTAATCCCACACTCCCCTCACTCCCCGTACCCTTTAATATCCCACCCAGTCTAATCCCTCTCTCCCCGTACCCTTTAATATCTCACCGTCTAATCCCACTCTCCCCTCTCTCCCTGTACCCTTTAATATCCCACCCAGTCTAATCCCTCTCTCCCCGTACCCTTTAATATCCCACCGTCTAATCCCACTCTCCCCTCTCTCCCTGTACCCTTTAATATCTCACCCAGTCTAATCCCACTCTCCCCTCACTCCCCGTACCCTTTAATATCCCACCGTCTAATCCCACTCTCCCCTCACTCCCCGTACCCTTTAATATCCCACCGTCTAATCCCACTCTCCCCTCACTCCCCGTACCCTTTAATATCCCACCCACTCTAATCCCACTCTCCCCTCACTCCCCGTACCCTTTAATATCCCACCCAGTCTAATCCCACTCTCCCCCTCACTCTCCGTACCCTTTAATCTCCCACCCAGTCTAATCCCACTCTCCCCTCACTCCCCGTCCCCTTTAATATCCCACCCAGTCTAATCCCACTCTCCCCTCACTCCCCGTACCCTTTAATATCCCACCCAGTCTAATCCCACTCTCCCCTCTCTCCCCATACCCTTTAATATCCCACCCAGTCTAATCCCACTCTCCCCTCACTCCCCGTACACTTTAATATCCCACCCAGTCTAATCCCACTCTCCCCTCACTCCCCGTACCCTTTAATATCCCACCCACTCTAATCCCACTCTCCCCTCACTCCCCGTACCCATTAATATCCCACCCAGTCTAATCCCACTCTCCCCTCACTCCCCGTACCCTTTAATATTCCACCCAGTCTAATCCCACTCTCCCCCTCACTCCCCGTACCCTTTAATATCCCACCCAGTCTAATCCCACTCTCCCCCTCGCTCCCCATACCCTTTAATATCCCACCCAGTCTAATCCCACTCTCCCCCTCGCTCCCCATACCCTTTAATATCCCACCCAGTCTAATCCCACTCTCCCCCCTCACTCCCCGTACACTTTAATATCCCACCCACTCTAATCCCACTCTCCCCTCTCTCCCCGTACCCTTTAATATCCCACCCAGTCTAATCCCTCTCTCCCCGTACCCTTTAATATCCCACCCACTCTAATCCCACTCTCCCCTCACTCCCCGTACCCTTTAATATCCCACCCAGTATGATCCCACTCTCCCCTCACTCCCTGTACCCTTTAATATCCCACCCAGTCTGATCCCACTCTCCCCTCACTCCCTGTACCCTTTAATATCCCACCCAGTCTAATCCCTCTCTCCCCGTACCCTTTAATATCCCACCCACTCTAATCCCACTCTCCCCTCACTCCCCGTACCCTTTAATATCCCACCCAGTCTGATCCCACTCTCCCCTCACTCCCCGTACCCTTTAATATCCCACCCAGTCTAATCCCTCTCTCCCCGTACCCTTTAATATCCCACCGTCTAATCCCACTCTCCCCTCACTCCCCGTACCATTTAATATCCCACCCACTCTAATCCCACACTCCCCTCACTCCCCGTACCCTTTAATATCCCACCCAGTCTAATCCCTCTCTCCCCGTACCCTTTAATATCTCACCGTCTAATCCCACTCTCCCCTCTCTCCCTGTACCCTTTAATATCCCACCCAGTCTAATCCCTCTCTCCCCGTACCCTTTAATATCCCACCATCTAATCCCACTCTCCCCTCTCTCCCTGTACCCTTTAATATCTCACCCAGTCTAATCCCACTCTCCCCTCACTCCCCGTACCCTTTAATATCCCACCGTCTAATCCCACTCTCCCCTCACTCCCCGTACCCTTTAATATCCCACCGTCTAATCCCACTCTCCCCTCACTCCCCGTACCCTTTAATATCCCACCCACTCTAATCCCACTCTCCCCTCACTCCCCGTACCCTTTAATATCCCACCCAGTCTAATCCCACTCTCCCCTCACTCTCCGTACCCTTTAATCTCCCACCAGTCTAATCCCACTCTCCCCTCACTCCCCGTCCCCTTTAATATCCCACCCAGTCTAATCCCACTCTCCCCTCACTCCCCGTACCCTTTAATATCCCACCCAGTCTAATCCCACTCTCCCTCTCTCCCCATACCCTTTAATATCCCACCCAGTCTAATCCCACTCTCCCCTCACTCCCCGTACACTTTAATATCCCACCCAGTCTAATCCCACTCTCCCCTCACTCCCCGTACCCTTTAATATCCCACCCACTCTAATCCCACTCTCCCCTCACTCCCCGTACCCATTAATATCCCACCCAGTCTAATCCCACTCTCCCCTCACTCCCCGTACCCTTTAATATTCCACCCAGTCTAATCCCACTCTCCCCCTCACTCCCCGTACCCTTTAATATCCCACCCAGTCTAATCCCACTCTCCCCTCACTCCCCGTACACTTTAATATCCCACCCAGTCTAATCCCACTCTCCCCTCACTCCCCGTACCCTTTAATATCCCACCCACTCTAATCCCACTCTCCCCTCACTCCCCGTACCCTTTAATATCCCACCCAGTCTAATCCCACTCTCCCCTCACTCCCCGTACCCTTTAATATCCCACCCACTCTAATCCCACTCTCCCCTCTCTCCCTGTACCCTTTAATATCCCACCCAGTCTAATCCCTCTCTCCCCGTACCCTTTAATATCCCACCCACTCTAATCCCACTCTCCCCTCACTCCCCGTACCCTTTAATATCCCACCCAGTCTGATCCCACTCTCCCCTCACTCCCCGTACCCTTTAATATCCCACCCAGTCTAATCCCTCTCTCCCCGTACCCTTTAATATCCCACCGTCTAATCCCACTCTCCCCTCTCTCCCCGTACCCTTTAATATCCCACCCAGTCTAATCCCACTCTCCCCTCACTCCCCGTACCATTTAATATCCCACCCACTCTAATCCCACACTCCCCTCACTCCCCGTACCCTTTAATATCCCACCCAGTCTAATCCCTCTCTCCCCGTACCCTTTAATATCTCACCGTCTAATCCCACTCTCCCCTCTCTCCCTGTACCCTTTAATATCCCACCCAGTCTAATCCCTCTCTCCCCGTACCCTTTAATATCCCACCGTCTAATCCCACTCTCCCCTCTCTCCCTGTACCCTTTAATATCTCACACAGTCTAATCCCACTCTCCCCTCACTCCCCGTACCCTTTAATATCCCACCGTCTAATCCCACTCTCCCCTCACTCCCCGTACCCTTTAATATCCCACCGTCTAATCCCACTCTCCCCTCACTCCCCGTACCCTTTAATATCCCACCCACTCTAATCCCACTCTCCCCTCACTCCCCGTACCCTTTAATATCCCACCCAGTCTAATCCCACTCTCCCCCTCACTCTCCGTACCCTTTAATCTCCCACCCAGTCTAATCCCACTCTCCCCTCACTCCCCGTCCCCTTTAATATCCCACCCAGTCTAATCCCACTCTCCCCTCACTCCCCGTACCCTTTAATATCCCACCCAGTCTAATCCCACTCTCCCCTCTCTCCCCATACCCTTTAATATCCCACCCAGTCTAATCCCACTCTCCCCTCACTCCCCGTACACTTTAATATCCCACCCAGTCTAATCCCACTCTCCCCTCACTCCCCGTACCCTTTAATATCCCACCCACTCTAATCCCACTCTCCCCTCACTCCCCGTACCCATTAATATCCCACCCAGTCTAATCCCACTCTCCTTCACTCCCCGTACCCTTTAATATTCCACCCAGTCTAATCCCACTCTCCCCCTCACTCCCCGTACCCTTTAATATCCCACCCAGTCTAATCCCACTCTCCCCCTCGCTCCCCATACCCTTTAATATCCCACCCAGTCTAATCCCACTCTCCCCCTCGCTCCCCATACCCTTTAATATCCCACCCAGTCTAATCCCACTCTCCCCCCTCACTCCCCGTACACTTTAATATCCCACCCACTCTAATCCCACTCTCCCCTCTCTCCCCGTACCCTTTAATATCCCACCCAGTCTAATCCCACTCTCCCCCTCACTCCCCCTACCCTTTAATATCCCACCCAGTCTAATCCCACTCTCCCCTCACTCCCCGTACACTTTAATATCCCACCCAGTCTAATCCCACTCTCCCCTCACTCCCCGTACCCTTTAATATCCCACCCAGTCTAATCCCACTCTCCCCCTCACTCCCCGTACACTTTAATATCCCACCCAGTCTAATCCCACTCTCCCCTCACTCCCCGTACCCTTTAATATCCCACCCAGTCTAATCCCACTCTCCCCCTCACTCCCCGTACCCTTTAATATCCCACCCAGTCTAATCCCACTCTCCCCTCACTCCCCGTACCCATTAATATCCCACCCAGTCTAATCCCACTCTACCCTCACTCCCCGTACCCTTTAATATCCCACCCAGTCTAATCCCACTCTCCCCTCACTCCCTGTACCCTTTAATATCCCACCCAGTCTAATCCCACTCTCCCCCTCACTCCCCGTACCCTTTAATATCCCACCCAGTCTAATCCCACTCTCCCCTCACTCCCCGTACCCTTTAATATCCCACCCAGTCTAATCCCACTCTCTCCTCACTCCCCATACCCTTTAATATCCCACCCAGTCTAATCCCACTCTCCCCTCACTCCCCGTCCCCTTTAATATCCCACCCAGTCTAATCCCACTCTCCCCTCTCTCCCCGTACCCTTTAATATCCCACCCACTCTAATCCCACTCTCCCCCTCACTCCCCGTCCCCTTTAATATCCCACCCAGTCTAATCCCACTCTCCCCTCACTCCCCGTACCCTTTAATATCCCACCCACTCTAATCCCACTCTCCCCCTCACTCCTCGTCCCTTTTAATATCCCACCCAGTCTAATCCCACTCTCCCCTCACTCCCCGTACCCTTTAATATCCCACCCAGTCTAATCCCACTCTCCCCCTCACTCCCCGTCCCCTTTAATATCCCACCCAGTCTAATCCCACTCTCCCCTCACTCCCCGTACCCTTTAATATCCCACCCAGTCTAATCCCTCTCTCCCCTCACTCCCCGTCCCCTTTAATATCCCACCCAGTCTAATCCCACTCTCCCCTCACTCCCCGTACCCTTTAATATCCCACCCAGTCTAATCCCACTCTCCCCCTCACTCCCCGTCCCCTTTAATATCCCACCCAGTCTAATCCCACTCTCCCCTCACTCCCCGTACCCTTTAATATCCCACCCAGTCTAATCCCACTCTCCCTTCACTCCCCGTACCCTTTAATATCCCACCCAGTCTAATCCCACTCTCCCCCTCACTCCCCATACCCTTTAATATCCCACCCAGTCTAATCCCACTCTCCCCCTCACTCCCCATACCCTTTAATATCCCACCCAGTCTAATCCCACTCTCCCCATCACTCCCCGTACCCTTTAATATCCCACCCAGTCTAATCCCACTCTCCCCTCACTCCCCGTACCCTTTAATATCCCACCCAGTCTAATCCCACTCTCCCCCTCACTCCCCGTACCCTTTAATATCCCACCCAGTCTAATCCCACTCTCCCCTCACTCCCCATACGCTTTAATATCCCACCCACTCTAATCCCACTCTCCCCCTCACTCCCCGTACCCTTTAATATCCCACCCAGTCTGATCCCACTCTCCCCCTCACTCCCCGTACCCTTTAATATCCCACCAGTCTAATCCCACTCTCCCCTCACTCCCCGTACCCTTTAATATCCCACCCAGTCTAATCCCACTCTCCCCTCGCTCCCCGTACCCTTTAATATCCCACCCAGTCTAATCCCACTCTCCCCTCACTCCCCGTACCCTTTAATATCCCACCCAGTCTAATCCCACTCTCCCCTCACTCCCCGTACCCTTTAATATCCCACCCAGTCTAATCCCACTCTCCCCCTCACTCCCCGTACCCTTTAATATCCCACCCAGTCTAATCCCACTCTCCCCTCACTCCCCGTACACTTTAATATCCCACCCAGTCTAATCCCACTCTCCCCTCACTCCCCGTACCCTTTAATATCCCACCCACTCTAATCCCACTCTCCCCTCACTCCCCGTACCCTTTAATATCCCACCCACTCTAATCCCACTCTCCCCTCACTCCCCGTACCCTTTAATATCCCACCCAGTCTAATCCCACTCTCCCCCTCACTCCCCGTACTCTTTAATATCCCACCCAGTCTAATCCCACTCTCCCCCTCACTCCCCGTACCCTTTAATATCCCACCCAGTCTAATCCCACTCTCCCCTCACTCCCCGTACCCTTTAATATCCCACCCAGTCTAATCCCACTCTCCCCTCACTACCCGTACCCTTTAATATCCCACCCAGTCTAATCCCACTCTCCCCCCTCACTCCCCGTACCCTTTAATATCCCACCCAGTCTAATCCCACTCTCCCCCCTCACTCCCCGTACACTTTAATATCCCACCCACTCTAATCCCACTCTCCCCTCTCTCCCCGTACCCTTTAATATCCCACCCAGTCTAATCCCACTCTCCCCCTCACTCCCCCTACCCTTTAATATCCCACCCAGTCTAATCCCACTCTCCCCTCACTCCCCGTACCCTTTAATATCCCACCCAGTCTAATCCCACTCTCCCCTCACTCCCCGTACCCTTTAATATCCCACCCAGTCTAATCCCACTCTCCCGCTCACTCCCCGTACCCTTTAATATCCCACCCAGTCTAATCCCACTCTCCCCTCACTCCCCCTACCCTTTAATATCCCACCCAGTCTAATCCCACTCTCCCCTCACTCCCTGTACCCTTTAATATCCCACCCAGTCTAATCCCACTCTCCCCCTCACTCCCCATACACTTTAATATCCCACCCAGTCTAATCCCACTCTCCCCTCACTCCCCGTACCCTTTAATATCCCACCCAGTCTAATCCCACTCTCCCCTCCCCTTTAATATCCCACCCAGTCTAATCCCACTCTCCCCTCACTCCCCGTACCCTTTAATATCCCACCCAGTCTAATCCCACTCTCCCCTCACTCCCCGTACCCTTTAATATCCCACCCAGTCTAATCCCACTCTCCCCTCACTCCCCGTACCCTTTAATATCCCACCCAGTCTAATCCCACTCTCCCCTCACTCCCCGTACCCTTTAATATCCCACCCAGTCTAATCCCACTCTCCCCCTCACTCCCCGTACCCTTTAATATCCCACCCAGTCTAATCCCACTCTCCCCCTCACTCCCCGTACCCTTTAATATCCCACCCAGTCTAATCCCACTCTCCCCTCACTCCCCGTACCCTTTAATATCCCACCCAGTCTAATCCCACTCTCCCCTCACTCCCCATACCCTTTAATATCCCACCCAGTCTAATCCCACTCTCCCCTCACTCCCCGTACCCATTAATATCCCACCCAGTCTAATCCCACTCTACCCTCACTCCCCGTACCCTTTAATATCCCACCCAGTCACATCCCACTCTCCCCTCACTCCCTGTACCCTTTAATATCCCACCCAGTCTAATCCCACTCTCCCCCTCACTCCCCGTACCCTTTAATATCCCACCCAGTCTAATCCCACTCTCCCCTCACTCCCCGTACCCTTTAATATCCCACCCAGTCTAATCCCACTCTCTCCTCACTCCCCATACCCTTTAATATCCCACCCAGTCTAATCCCACTCTCCCCTCACTCCCCATACCCTTTAATATCCCACCCAGTCTAATCCCACTCTCCCCTCACTCCCCGTACCCTTTAATATCCCACCCAGTCTAATCCCACTCTCCCCTCTCTCCCCGTACCCTTTAATATCCCACCCACTCTAATCCCACTCTCCCCCTCACTCCCCGTCCCCTTTAATATCCCACCCAGTCTAATCCCACTCTCCCCTCACTCCCCGTACCCTTTAATATCCCACCCACTCTAATCCCACTCTCCCCCTCACTCCTCGTCCCTTTTAATATCCCACCCAGTCTAATCCCACTCTCCCCTCACTCCCCGTACCCTTTAATATCCCACCCAGTCTAATCCCACTCTCCCCCTCACTCCCCGTCCCCTTTAATATCCCACCCAGTCTAATCCCACTCTCCCCTCACTCCCCGTACCCTTTAATATCCCACCCAGTCTAATCCCTCTCTCCCCTCACTCCCCGTCCCCTTTAATATCCCACCCAGTCTAATCCCACTCTCCCCTCACTCCCTGTACCCTTTAATATCCCACCCAGTCTAATCCCACTCTCCCCTCACTCCCCGTACCCTTTAATATCCCACCCAGTCTAATCCCACTCTCCCCATCACTCCCCGTACCCTTTAATATCCCACCCAGTCTAATCCCACTCTCCCCTCACTCCCCGTACCCTTTAATATCCCACCCAGTCTAATCCCACTCTCCCCCTCACTCCCCGTACCCTTTAATATCCCACCCAGTCTAATCCCACTCTCCCCTCACTCCCCATACGCTTTAATATCCCACCCACTCGAATCCCACTCTCCCCCTCACTCCCCGTACCCTTTAATATCCCACCCAGTCTGATCCCACTCTCCCCCTCACTCCCCGTACCCTTTAATATCCCACCCAGTCTAATCCCACTCTCCCCTCACTCCCCGTACCCTTTAATATCCCACCCAGTCTAATCCCACTCTCCCCTCTCTCCCCGTACCCTTTAATATCCCACCCAGTCTAATCCCACTCTCCCCTCACTCCCCGTACCCTTTAATATCCCACCCAGTCTAATCCCACTCTCCCCTCACTCCCCGTACTCTTTAATATCCCACCCACTCTAATCCCACTCTCCCCCTCACTCCCCGTACCCTTTAATATCCCACCCAGTCTAATCCCACTCTCCCCCTCACTCCCCGTACCCTTTAATATCCCACCCAGTCTAATCCCACTCTCCCCTCACTCCCTGTACCCTTTAATATCCCACCCAGTCTAATCCCACTCTCCCCTCACTCCCTGTACCCTTTAATATCCCACCCAGTCTAATCCCACTCTCCCCCTCACTCCCCGTACCCTTTAATATCCCACCCAGTCTAATCCCACTCTCCCCTCACTCCCTGAACCCTTTAATATCCCACCCAGTCTAATCCCACTCTCCCCTCACTCCCCGTACCCTTTGTTATCCAACCCAGTCTAATCCCACTCTCCCTTCACTCCCCGTACCCTTTAATATCCCAAAAAGTCTATTCCCACTCTCCCCTCACTCCCCGTACCCTTTAATATCCCACCCAGTCTGATCCCACTCTCCCCTCACTCCCTGTACCCTTTAATATCCCACCCAGTCTGATCCGACTCTCCCCTCACTCCCTGTACCCTTTAATATCCCACCCAGTCTAATCCCTCACTCCCTGTACCCTTTAATATCCCACCCAGTCTAATCCCACTCTCTAATCCCACTCTCCCCTCACTCCCCGTACCCTTTAATATCCCACCCAGTCTAATCCCTCTCTCCCCGTACCCTTTTATATCCCACCCGTCTAATCCCACTCTCCCCTCTCTCCCCGTACCCTTTAATATCCCACCCAGTCTAATCCCACTCTCCCCTCACTCCCCGTACCATTTAATATCCCACCCACTCTAATCCACTCTCCCCTCACTCCCCGTACCCTTTAATATCCCACCCAGTCTAATCCCTCTCTCCCCGTACCCTTTAATATCCCACCGTCTAATCCCACTCCTCCCCCTCTCTCCCCTGTACCCTTTAATATCCCACCCAGTCTAATCCCTCTCTCCCCGTACCCTTTAATATCCCACCGTCTAATCCCACTCTCCCCTCACTCCCCGTACCCTTTAATATCCCACCCAGTCTAATCCCCTCTCTCCTCCCCGTACCCTTTAATATCCCACCGTCTAATCCCACTCTCCCCTCTCTCCCCGTACCTTTAATATCCCACCCAGTCTAATCCCACTCTCCCCTCACTCCCCGTACCATTTAATATCCCACCCACTCTAATCCCACTCTCCCCTCACTCCCCGTACCCTTTAATATCCCACCCAGTCTAATCCCTCTCTCCCCGTACCCTTAATATCCCACCGTCTAATCCACTCTCCCCTCTCTCCCTGTACCCTTTAATATCCCACCCAGTCTAATCCCTCTCTCCTCCCCGTACCCTTTAATATCCCACCGTCTAATCCCACTCTCCCCTCTCTCCCTGTACCCTTTAATATCCCACCCAGTCGAATCCCACTCTCCCCTCACTCCCCGTACCCTTTAATATCCCACCCAGTCTAATCCCACTCTCCCCCTCTCTCCCCGTACCCTTTAATATCCCACCCAGTCTAATCCCACTCTCCCCTCACTCCCCATACCCTTTAATATCCCACCCAGTCTAATCCCACTCTCCCCCTCACTCCCCGTACCCTTTAATATCCACCCAGTCTAATCCCACTCTCCCCCTCACTCCCCGTACCCTTTAATATCCCACCCAATCGAATCCCACTCTCCCCTCACTCCCCGTACACTTTAATATCCCCACCCAGTCTAATCCCACTCTCCCCTCACTCCCCGTACCCTTTAATATCCCACCCAGTCTAATCCCACTCTCCCCCTCAATCCCCGTACCCTTTAATATCCCACCCAGTCTAATCCCACTCTCCCCTCACTCCCCGTACCCTTTAATATCCCACCCAGTCTAATCCCACTCTCCCCTCACTCCCCGTACCCTTTAATATCCCACCCAGTCTAATCCCACTCTCCCCTCACTCCCCGTACCCTTTAATATCCCACCCAGTCTAATCCCTCTCTCCCCGTACCCTTTAATATCCCACCGTCTAATCCCACTCTCCCCTCTCTCCCTGTACCCTTTAATATCCCACCCAGTCTAATCCCACTCTCCCCCTCACTCCCCGTACCCTTTAATATCCCACCCAGTCTAATCCCACTCTCCCCTCACTCCCCGTACACTTTAATATCCCACCCAGTCTAATCCCACTCTCCCCTCACTCCCCGTACCCTTTAATATCCCACCCAGTCTAATCCCACTCTCACCTCACTCCCCGTACCCTTTAATATCCCACCCAGTCTAATCCCACTCTCCCCCTCACTCCCCGTACACTTTAATATCCCACCCAGTCTAATCCCACTCTCCCCTCACTCCCCGTACCCTTTAATATCCCACCCAGTCGAATCCCACTCTCCCCTCACTCCCCGTACCCTTTAATATCCCACCCAGTCTAATCCCACTCTCCCCCTCACTCCCCGTACCCTTTAATATCCCACCCAGTCTAATCCCACTCTCTCCCTCACTCCCCGTACCCTTTAATATCCCACCCACTCTAATCCCACTCTCCCCCTCACTCCCCGTACCCTTTAATATCCCACCCAGTCTAATCCCACTCTCCCCCTCACTCCCCGTACCCTTTAATATCCCACCCAGTCTAATCCCACTCTCCCCCTCACTCCCCGTACCCTTTAATATCCCACCCAGTCTAATCCCACTCTCCCCCTCACTCCCCGTACCCTTTAATATCCCACCCAGTCTAATCCCACTCTCTCCCTCACTCCCCGTACCCTTTAATATCCCACCCAGTCTAATCCCACTCTCCCCTCACTCCCCGTACCCTTTAATATCCCACCCAGTCTAATCCCCTCTCTCCCGTACCCTTTAATATCCCACCGTCTAATCCCACTCTCCCCTCTCTCCCCGTACCCTTTAATATCCCACCCACTCTAATCCCACTCTCCCCTCACTCCCCGTACCCTTTAATATCCCACCCAGTCTAATCCCACTCTCCCCCTCACTCCCCGTACCCTTTAATATCCCACCCAGTCTAATCCCACTCTCCCCTCACTCCCCGTACACTTTAATATCCCACCCAGTCTAATCCCACTCTCCCCTCACTCCCCGTACCCTTTAATATCCCACCCAGTCTAATCCCACTCTCACCTCACTCCCCGTACCCTTTAATATCCCACCCAGTCTAATCCCACTCTCCCCCTCACTCCCCGTACCCTTTAATATCCCACCCAGTCTAATCCCACTCTCCCCCTCACTCCCCGTACCCTTTAATTTCCCACCCAGTCTAATCCCACTCTCCCCCTCACTCCCCGTACCCTTTAATATCCCACCCAGTCTAATCCCACTCTCCCCCTCACTCCCCGTACCCTTTAATATCCCACCCAGTCTAATCCCACTCTCCCCCCTCACTCCCCGTACCCTTTAATATCCCACCCAGTCTAATCCCACTCTCCCCCTCACTCCCCGTACCCTTTAATATCCCACCCAGTCTAATCCCACTCTCCCCCTCACTCCCCGTACCCTTTAATATCCCACCCAGTCTAATCCCACTCTCCCTTCACTCCCCGTACCCTTTAATATCCCACCCAGTCTAATCCCACTCTCCCCCTCACGTCCCCGTACCCTTCAATATCCCACCCAGTCTAATCCCACTCTCCCCTCACTCCCCTGTACCCTTTAATATCCCCACCCAGTCTAATCCCACTCTCCCCCTCACTCCCCGTACCCTTTAATATCCCACCCACTCTAATCCCACTCTCCCCTCACTCCCCGTACCCTTTAATATCCCACCCAGTCTAATCCCACTCTCCCCCTCACTCCCTGTACCCTTTAATATCCCACCCAGTCTAATCCCACTCTCCCCTCACTCCCCTGTAACCCTTTAATATCCCACCCAGTCTAATCCCACTCTCCCCCTCACTCCCCGTACCCTTTAATATCCCACCCAGTCTAATCCCACTCTCCCCCTCACTCCCCGTACCCTTCAATATCCCACCCAGTCTAATCCCACTCTCTCCCCTCACTCCCCGTACCCTTTAATATCCCACCCAGTCTAATCCCACTCTCCCCCTCACTCCCCGTACCCTTTAATATCCCACCCAGTCTAATCCCACTCTCCCCCTCACTCCCCGTACCCTTTAATATCCCACCCAGTCTAATCCCACTCTCCCCCTCACTCCCCGTACCCTTTAATATCCCCCCCACTCTAATTCCACTCTCCCCCCTCACTCCCCGTACCCTTTAATATCCCACCCAGTCTAATCCCACTCTCCCCTCACTCACCGTCCCCTTTAATATCCCACCCAGTCTAATCCCACTCTCCCCCTCACTCCCCGTACCCTTTAATATCCCACCCAGTCTAATCCCACTCTCCCCTCACTCCCCCGTACCCTTTAATATCCCACCCGGTCTAATCCCACTCTCCCCCTCACTCCCCGTATCCCTTTAATATCCCCACCCAGTCTAATCCCACTCTCCCCTCACTCCCCGTACCCTTTAATATCCCACCCAGTCTAATCCCACTCTCCCCTCACTCCCCGTATCCTTTAATATCCCACCCAGTCTAATCCCACTCTCCCCTCACTCCCCGTACCCTTTAATATCCCACCCAGTCTAATCCCACTCTCCCCTCACTCCCCGTACCCTTTAATATCCCACCCAGTCTAATCCCACTCTCCCCCTCACTCCCCCGTACCCTTTAATATCCCACCCACTCTAATCCCACACTCTCCCCCTCCCTCCCCGTACCCTTTAATATCCCACCCAGTCTAATCCCACTCTCCCCCTCACTCCCCGTACCCTTTAATATCCCACCCACTCTTATCCCACTCTCCCCCTCACTCCCCGTACCCTTTAATATCCCACCCCAGTCTAATCCCACTCTCCCCCTCACCTCCCCGTACCCTTTAATATCCCACCCAGTCTAATCCCACTCTCCCCTCACTTCCCCGTACCCTTTAATATCCCACCCAGTCTAATCCCACTCTCCCCCTCACTCCCCGTACCCCTTTAATATCCCACCCAGTCTAATCCCACTCTCCCCTCTCTCCCCGTACCCCTTTAATATCCCACCCCAGTCTAATCCCACTCTCCCCCTCACCTCCCTGTACCCTTTAATATCCCACCCAGTCTAATCCCACTCTCACCTCACTCCCCGTACCCTTTAATATCCCACCCAGTCTAATCCCACTCTCCCGCTCACTCCCCGTACCCTTTAATATCCCACCCAGTCTAATCCCACTCTCCCCTCACTCCCCGTACCCTTTAATATCCCACCCAGTCTAATCCCACTCTCCCCTCACTCCCCGTACCCTTTAATATCCCACCCAGTCTAATCCCACTCTCCCCTCACTCCCCGTACCCTTTAATATCCCACCCAGTCTAATCCCACTCTCCCCCTCACTCCCCGTACCCTTTAATATCCCACCCACTCTAATCCCACTCTCCCCTCACTCCCCGTACCCTTTAATATCCCACCCAGTCTAATCCCACTCTCCCCTCACTCCCTGTACCCTTTAATACCCCACCCAGTCTAATCCCACTCTCCCCTCACTCCCCATACCCTTTAATATCCCACCCAGTCTAATCCCACTCTCCCCCTCACTCCCCGTACCCTTTAATATCCCACCCAGTCTAATCCCACTCTCCCCCTCACTCCCAGTCCCCTTTAATACCCCACCCAGTCTAATCCCACTCTCCCCCTCACTCCCAGTCCCCTTTAATATCCCACCCAGTCTCATCCCACTCTCCCCTCACTCCCCGTACCCTTTAATACCCCACCCACTCTAATCCCACTCTCCCCCTCACTCCCAGTCCCCTTTAATACCCCACCCAGTCTAATCCCACTCTCCCCTCACGCCCAGTCCCCTTTAATACCCCACCCAGTCTAATCCCACTCTCCCCTCACTCCCAGTCCCCTTTAATATCCCACCCAGTCTAATCCCACTCTCCCCTCACTCCCCGTCCCCTTTAATATCCCACCCAGTCTAATCCCACTCTCCCCTCACTCCCAGTCCCCTTTAATACCCCACCCAGTCTAATCCCACTCTCCCCTCACTACCCGTACCCTTTAATATCCCACCCAGTCTAATCCCACTCTCCCCTCACTCCCCGTACCCTTTAATATCCCACCCAGTCTAATCCCACTCTCCCCTCACTCCCCGTACCCTTTAATATCCCACCCAGTCTAATCCCACTCTCCCCTCACTCCCCGTACCCTTTAATATCCCACCCAGTCTCATCCCACTCTCCCCCTCACTCCCCGTACCCTTTAATATCCCACCCACTCTAATCCCACTCTCCCCTCACTCCCAGTCCCCTTTAATACCCCACCCAGTCTAATCCCACTCTCCCCTCACTCCCAGTCCCCTTTAATACCCCACCCACTCTAATCCCACTCTCCCCTCACTACCAGTCCCTTTTAATACCCCACCCACTCTAATCCCACTCTCCCCTCACTCCCAGTCCCCTTTAATATCCCACCCAGTCTAATCCCACTCTCCCCTCACTCCCCGTACCCTTTAATATCCCACCCAGTCTAATCCCACTCTCCCCTCACTCCCCGTACCCTTTAATATCCCACCCAGTCTAATCCCACTCTCCCCTCACTCCCCGTACCCTTTAATATCCCACCCAGTCTAATCCCACTCTCCCCTCACTCCCCGTACCCTTTAATATCCCACCCACTCTAATCCCACTCTCCCCTCACTCCCAGTCCCCTTTAATACCCCACCCAGTCTAATCCCACTCTCCCCCTCACTCCCAGTCCCCTTTAATACCCCACCCAGTCTAATCCCACTCTCCCCTCACTACCAGTCCCCTTTAATATCCCACCCAGTCTAATCCCACTCTCCCCTCACTCCCCGTACCCTTTAATATCCCACCCAGTCTAATCCCACTCTCCCCTCACTCCCCGTACCCTTTAATACCCCACCCAGTCTAATCCCACTCTCCCCCTCACTCCCCGTACCCTTTAATATCCCACCCAGTCTAATCCCACTCTCCCCTCACTCCCTGTACCCTTTAATATCCCACCCAGTCTAATCCCACTCTCCCCTCACTCCCCGTACCCTTTAATATCCCACCCAGTCTGATCCCACTCTCCCCTCACTCCCTGTACCCTTTAATATCCCACCCAGTCTAATCCCACTCTCCCCTCACTCCCCGTACCCTTTAATATCCCACCCAGTCTGATCCCACTCTCCCCTCACTCCCAGTCCCCTTTAATACCCCACCCAGTCTGATCCCACTCCCTCTCACCTGCCGCCTCTCTCCCCCTCAGACGTTCTGCGCGGGCGAGGGCCCTCACGAGATGGACTTCGATGTGGTCTGCCCTCCGGGCTCCACGCGCCCCCTCCGTCGACGCCCCGGCCCCCACCCTGATCTGGGGGGGCTGTCCAGCCTCGAGGACGTCAGGTCCACCCTCAACCTGACCGCCTACGACTCGCACCCGTTCGACCAGACCTCCCGGGGTTCCTTCCGCAACACGCTCGAAGGTAGGGCGCGGCCGCCGTTTCCCGCGCGTGCGCCGACCGTCTTTAGCGCACAGCAAGATCCCTCAGGTGGCCGTTTCTCGCGCGGCGACGTACCTCGGGCGGCCATCTTGCGCACAGCAAGATCCCACGGGCCTCCAATTGGACCAACGCCCCCCAAAACCTCCCCGGGTTAATCACCTTGCTTTGGGCGAGACCCTCTCGGGCGGCCGTTTCGCGCACAGCAAGATCCCACGTCGAGCCAGCACTGGGTGACCGGGCAGGGCCGGGCCTGGGTCACGGGGGGGGCTCGAATCTCTGGAGCCGTGTTCGTGTGTGTGGCGCTCTGACCCGAGTGGGGCAAGGAGAGAGAGAGAGACTCTCCAGGCCATCTGGCCTCTTTTTGTCCTCGTCCGTTTGAGTTGCGGAACAGGAAGGGCCCGAGGGGCCGAATGGCCTCCTCTTCGTCTCGCTGCGCGCCTGTTGTCCTTTGGCCGTTTTGGATTCCCTTCACCGTCTCCTCTTGTTGCCTCCCCTTAGGATATCTGTTACCCGGCCACCCGGAGGCTCTCTTCCCAAGTATGCACAACATGGTTCACTTTTTTTGCGGTGGGACAATGTCCAGTGTCTTGTATTCAGCGAACGACCCCCTCTTCCTGTCACACCACGCCTACATCGACAAGTAACAGCATCAAATCGTATTTATCTGGGGCCGTTAACGCAGTAAGACGTCCCCCCAAGGCGCCTCACGGTGGCCTAACTCAGATAGAACCTGTCCCCGGGGCCGCAGGAGGAGATATTGGGACAGGGGACCAAAAGCTCGGTCAAGGAGGGAGGTTTTAAGGAGTGTCTTAAAGGAGGAGGGGGAGGTTCAGGGAGGGAATTCCAGAGCTCAGGGCCCCGGGCGGCTGAAGGCACGGCCGCCAATGGCGGGGGCGAAGGGAGCGGGGAGATGGACAAGAGGCCGGAATTGGCGGAGGGCAGGGATCTCGGAGGGTTGGAAGGGCTGGAGGAGATTAGGGAGGGAGGGAGGGAGGGAGGGGCCACGAGGACGGAGAATTTTATAATCGAGGCGTTTGGCGGGGGCGGGGGCGACCGGGAGGCAGTGTGGGCCCAGCGAGCACAGGCGAGGAGGGGGTGATGGGTGAACAGGACTCGGTGCGCGTTAGGATACGGGGGCAGCAGATGAGTTGATGGCTACGGAGGTGGGAGTCCGCCCGGGAGAACATTGGGATCGTCCGGTCTGGAGGTAATGCAGGGCACGGGGTGATGGTTTCGGCAGCGGATGAGCTGAGGCGGGGGGGGCGGAGACGGGCGACGTTACAGAGGGTGGGAGTCGGCGGCCCCGGTGACAGAGCGGAGATGTGGTGGGACATTCCTCTTGGGATCAAATCGGCCGCCAAGGCTGGAAACAGTCTGGTTCGGCCTTATTTGTGTTGGATGTGGGAGGAGGGGGAAGATGCCCCCCACCCGCCCCCCCCGATCCCTGCCATGGGAAGAAAGGGGCGGGGGGAATGCCGGGAACAGGCTCAAGGGGCTGAATGGCCTCCTCCTGACGCCAGGTGCAGATCGGCCACCGTCTGATTGAATGGCGGGGGGAACGGGCTAGAGGGGCAGAGTGGCCTCCTCCTCTTCCTGTCGCTTGCAATTGGGGGGTTCGGGGAGCTCTCGGACCGCGCCTTCGAGGCTCTGATTGTGGACTCTCTTTTCTCTTTTCCCCGGGGTCGCGATGGGCAGGATCTTCGAGATATGGCTCCGTACCCACCCTGGAAGTGAGTCCATGTACCCCCTGGAGACCTCAGTGCCCCAAGGACATCGTGCCTTTGATACAATGCCCCCCTTCATTCCGGTGACCATGAACCAAGACTTCATGCGGAGTTCCCTGGAGTTCGGTTACACCTACTCCAACATGTCCGTCTAAATCGCCCTCTTACCCTCTCGGCCAGTGCAAGATGCCCGCCCAACTCTCAAGATGCCAGCCCAACTCTCAAGATGCCAAACCGACTCTCAAGAGGCCAGCCCAACTCTCAAGATGCCCGCCCAACTCTCAAGAGGGCTGCCCGACTCTCAAGAGACCCGCCCGACTCTCAAGAGACCCGCCCGACTCTCAAGAGACCCGCCCGACTCTCAAGAGACCAACCCAATCTCAAGAGACCCGCCCAACTCTCAAGAGGCCAACCCAACTCTCAAGAGGCCAACCCAACTCTCAAGAGGCCCGCCCAACTTTCAAGAGGCCAGCCCAATCTCAAGAGACCCGCCCAACTCTCAAGATGCCAACCCAACTCTCAAGATGCCAACCCAACTCTCAAGAGGCCAGCCCAACTCTCAAGATGCCAACCCAATCTCAAAAGACCCGCCCAACTTTCAAAAGACCCGCCCAACTTTCAAAAGGCCCGCCCAACTCTCAAGATGCCAACCCAACTTTCAAAAGACCCGCCCAACTTTCAAGAGGCCCGCCCAACTCTCAAGATGCCAGCCCAGCTTTCAAGAGGCCAGCCCAACTTTCAAGATGCCAACCCAACTTTCAAGAGACCCGCCCAACTCTCAAGATGCCAACCCAACTCTCAAAAGACCCGCCCAACTTTCAAGAGGCCCGCCCAACTCTCAAGATGCCAGCCCAGCTTTCAAGAGGCCAGCCCAGCTTTCAAGAGGCCAGCCCAGCTTTCAAGATGCCAACCCAACTTTCAAGAGACCCGCCCAACTCTCAAGATGCCAACCCAACTTTCAAAAGACCCGCCCAACTTTCAAGAGGCCCGCCCAACTCTCAAGATGCCAGCCCAGCTTTCAAGAGGCCAGCCCAACTTTCAAGATGCCAACCCAACTTTCAAGAGACCCGCCCAACTCTCAAGATGCCAACCCAACTCTCAAAAGACCCGCCCAACTTTCAAGAGGCCCGCCCAACTCTCAAGATGCCAGCCCAGCTTTCAAGAGGCCAGCCCAGCTTTCAAGAGGCCAGCCCAGCTTTCAAGATGCCAACCCAACTTTCAAGAGACCCGCCCAACTCTCAAGATGCCAACCCAACTTTCAAAAGACCCGCCCAACTTTCAAGAGGCCCGCCCAACTCTCAAGATGCCAGCCCAGCTTTCAAGATGCCAGCCCAACTTTCAAGAGATCCGCCCAACTTTCAAAAGACCCGCCCAACTTTCAAGAGGCCCGCCCAACTTTCAAGAGGCCCGCCCAACTTTCAAGAGGCCCGCCCAACTCTCAAGATGCCAGCCCAGCTTTCAAGAGGCCAGCCCAACTTTCAAGATGCCAACCCAACTCTCAAGAGACCCGCCCAACTCTCAAAAGGCCCGCCCAACTCTCAAGATGCCAACCCAACTTTCAAAAGACCCGCCCAACTTTCAAGAGGCCCGCCCAACTCTCAAGATGCCAGCCCAGCTTTCAAGATGCCAACCCAACTTTCAAGAGGCCTGCCCAACTTTCAAGATGCCAACCCAACTTTCAAGAGGCCAACCCAACTCTCAACATGCCAATGCAACTCTCAAGATGCCCGCCCACATTTCCCGACCTGGACCTACATCGGCCGTTCCTACATCGTCGCTGGGTCGAAATCCTGGAACCCCCCTCCCCAAACCCCCTGCCCCCCACTCCACCCTCGACCTGACAGAACTGTGGGAGCACCTTTACCACACTGTCGGAGGGGCAGTACTGAGGGAGCTGGGGTCTCCTGGGGCCAAATGTTACCCCCTCCCCTCAACCAAGCACCGCACACATGAATAGGGGGCATTTGTCACCTGGCTGATTGTGGGATCTTGCTGTGCGTTGACCTTCTGCTACCTTTATCAAACACAACGTAAGAACATCAGAAATAGGAGCAGGAGTAGGCCATTCGGCCCCTCGAGCCTGCTCCGCCGTTCAATCAGATCATGGCCGATCTTCGACCTCAACTCCACTTTCCCGCCTGATCCCCGTATCCCTCGATTCCCCGAGAGTCCAGAAATTCATCGATACTCAACGAGTGAGCATCCACAGCCCTCTGGGGGAGAGAATTCCAAAGATTCACCACCCTCTGAGTGAAGAAATTCCTGCTCATCTCAGTCTTGAATGGCCGACCCCTTCATCCTGGGACTGTGCCCCTCAGTGTGAGACTCGCCAGCCAGGGGGAAAGGGCCTCTCAGCTCAACGAGACAATATTTTTGTAACCGGGAGACATTGAAATCAAGGGAAAGACTGTTTTCTGAGGGGCAATAAAGCAGTAGCAATCTGGAGGGTGATCTCTTTGTGTGGCTGAGCGACTGGGGAGTGCTGCACATGAGTTTCCATCCAATAATGGTTCCAACTAATCCCACTGCCCCGCTCTCTCCCCATAGTCCTGTATCGATCCCCAAACTAATCCCACTGCCCCGCTCTCTCCCCATAGCCCTGTATCAATCCCCAAACTAATCCCACTGCCCCACTCTCTCCCCATAGCCCTGTATCGATCCCCAAACGAATCCCACTGCCCCACTCTCACCCCATAGCCCTGTATCAATCCCCAAACTAATCCCACTGCCCCACTCTCTCCCCATAGCCCTGTATCGATCCCCAAACTAATCCCACTGCCCCGCCTTTAAATGGGCGACTGCTTGTAAATCCCTGGCACATCCTGAGGTCAGTTGGAGGACAACTGCAGCTGTATTGGCCGGGGCTGAATAATAATTGCTGACCGTACCCCTCGGGGAGAAGCCAGGTGATCAAATGACGAGCTTTAGAGTGCGACAGGAAGTGTCTCCTGCAGGCAAGGCATTTATTGTACTAATTGCAGATCTCCCGTGGCAGTGCTCATGTTCAAGCAACAGCTACAACGGTGTGTGACGCATCGGTCGACACTAACAGAAGGCGCGCGCGACATTCATAGAAGCAGGTCCCCCGTGGCGTTGCGGACGGCCAGCCAACGGGCACGCAGAAGTGTGACAGGAAGTGAGCACAGGCCAACAGGAAGTGACTCTCTGTTGGCAGGCTCGTGGAATCCTGGGATACACTCGAGCGAACGAAAACTTACCCCTCCCTCCCCCGCCCCCCCCCCCCCCACAGCCGAATCCTCGTTCCTCGCTCCTCGCTCCCCACCTCAGACCCCAACAGTCCCTGGGTCGAGGGCAGAGTAGGGAAGAAAAGATTTTTTGAAAAAAACTCTTCGGGACTCGATTTAGGATGAGGAAAGAGCTCCTTGCCCCGGTTCAGATTCATTCGCGGGACTGTTTGGCCTCACTCCTGGTCGGCTGGCGCGGTGACCTGGTCGGCTGGCGCGGTGACCTGGTCGGTTGGCGCGGTGACCTGGTCGGTTGGCGCGGTGACCTGGTCGGTAGGCGTGGCCAATTCATCGGTTGCCGTGTTCATCGGATTGCTGGCCTCCCCTTCGCTGTCGCACTGCTTGCCCTTGAATCTCCGATTGAAGAATCCGCACTGCATCCGATTCGGGGGAAAAAAACACAACAAGAAAGGATCAAAACCAGCAACGGAAATAACGGCCCTCAGTACCGACCCTCCGACAGTGCGACGCTCCCTCAGTACTGACCCTCCGACAGTGCGGCGCTCCCTCAGTACCGACCCTCCGACAGTGCGGCGCTCCCTCAGTACCGACCCTCCGACAGTGCGGCGCTCCCTCAGTACCGACCCTCCGACAGTGCGGCGCTCCCTCAGTACCGACCCTCCGACAGTGCGGCGCTCCCTCAGTACCGACCCTCCGACAGTGCGGCCCTCCCTCAGTACTGACCCTCCGACAGTGTGGCGCTCCCTCAGTACCGACCCTCCGACAGTGCAGCGCTCCCTCAGTACGGACCCTCCGACAGTGAGGCGCTCCCTCAGTACCGACCCTCCCACAGTGCAGCGCTCCCTCAGTACCGACCCTCCGACAGTGCGGCGCTCCCTCAGTACCGACCCTCCGACAGTGAGGCTCTCCCTCAGTCCCGACCCTCCGACAGTGCAGCGCTCCCTCAGTACCGACCCTCCGACAGTGCGGCGCTCCCTCGGTACCGACCCTCCGACAGCGCGGCGCTCCCTCAGTACCGACCCTCCGACAGAGCGGCGCTCCCTCAGTAGCGACCCTCCGACAGCGCGGCGCTCCCTCAGTACCGACCCTCCCACAGTGCGGGGCTCCCTCAGTACTGACCCTCCGACAGTGCTGCGCTCCCTCGGTACCGACCCTCCGACAGCGCGGCGCTCCCTCAGTACCGACCCTCCGACAGCGCGGCGCTCCCTCAGTACCGACCCTCCGACAGTGCGGCGCTCCCTCAGTACCGACCCTCCGACAGCGCGGCGCTCCCTCAGTACCGACCCTCCGACAGTGCGGGGCTCCCTCGGTATTGGGCGGCCGGGGAGTGTTGGGCCTGGATTGTGGGGCTCGAGTCTCTGGAGTGCGCGCGGGGCTCGAACCCTCGACTTTCTGACTCGGAGGGGAGGACGACTGGGCCACTGATGAGAAAGGGGTGAGTGAGGAGCAGAGGTGGACAGCAGAGCCCATTGGAAGCAATGAATGAACAGGCCCTACCTTGTACAGTCCAAACACAATAAGAATTAACAGCACGAGGCCGCCCACAATACTCCCGATAATAATCCACTTGGCGCTGAAATATTTCTGGAATTCGATCTGCGTTGTGGCCTGTTGGGAGGAGATCAAACTGCTTCAGGAGTTGGTCGAGGGATGAAACTAGAGTGTAAACTGGGCCTTGTAAACCTGAGGCCCTGGACCTGCCCCTGGTGTCCCTCCATCGTGGGGCCTCGGCCCTGCCCCTGGTGTCCCTCCATCGTGGGGCCCTGGCCCTGCCCCTGGTGACCCTCCATCGTGGGGCCTCGGCCCTACCCCTGGTGTCCCTCCATCGTGGGGCCTCGGCCCTACCCCTGGTGTCCCTCCATCGTGGGGCCTCGGCCCTGCCCCTGGTGTCCCTCCATCGTGGGGCCCTGGCCCTGCCCCTGGTGACCCTCCATCGTGGGGCCTCGGCCCTACCCCTGGTGTCCCTCCATCGTGGGGCCTCGGCCCTACCCCTGGTGTCCCTCCATCGTGGGGCCCTGGCCCTGCCCCTGGTGACCCTCCATCGTGGGGCCTCGGCCCTACCCCTGGTGTCCCTCCATCGTGGGGCCTCGGCCCTACCCCTGGTGTCCCTCCATCGTGGGGCCTCGGCCCTGCCCCTGGTGTCCCTCCATCGTGGGGCCCTGGCCCTGCCCCTGGTGACCCTCCATCGTGGGGCCTCGGCCCTACCCCTGGTGTCCCTCCATCGTGGGGCCTCGGCCCTACCCCTGGTGTCCCTCCATCGTGGGGCCTCGGCCCTGCCCCTGGTGTCCCTCCATCGTGGGGCCCTGGCCCTGCCCCTGGTGTCCCTCCATCGTGGGGCCCTGGCCCTGCCCCTGGTGTCCCTCCATCGTGGGGCCTCGGCCCTGCCCCTGGTGTCCCTCCATCGTGGGGCCTCGGCGCTTCCCCTCCACCGTGGGGCCTCAGCCCTTCCCCTCCACCATGGGGCCTCAGCCCTTCCCCTCCACTGTGGGGCCTCAGCCCTCCCTCTCCGCCGTGGGGCCTGGGCCCTTCCCTGCTGTCCTCCACCGTGGGGCTCAGTCCCTTCCCCTGGTGTCCCTCCACCGTGGGGCCTGGGCCCTTCCTTGCTGTCCTCCGCCATGGGGCTCAGTCCCTTCCCCTGGTGTCCCTCCACCGTGGGGCCTCTGCCCTTCCCCTCCACCGTGAGGCCTCTGCCCTTCCCCTCCACCATGGGGCCTCGGCCTTTCCCTGCTGTCCTCCACCGTGGGGCTCAGTCCCTTCCCCTGGTGTCCCTCCACCATGGGACCTCTGCCCTTCCCCTCCACCGTGGGGCCTCTGCCCTTCCCCTCCACCATGGGGCCTCGGCCTTTCCCTGCTGTCCTCCACCGTGGGGCTCAGTCCCTTCCCCTGGTGTCCCTCCACCGTGGGACCTCTGCCCTTCCCCTCCACCGTGGGGCCTCAGCCCTTCCCCTCCACTGTGGGGCCTCAGCCCTCCCTCTCCGCCGTGGGGCCTGGGCCCTTCCCTGCTGTCCTCCACCGTGGGGCTCAGTCCCTTCCCCTGGTGTCCCTCCACCGTGGGGCCTGGGCCCTTCCCTGCTGTCCTCCACCATGGGGCTCAGTCCCTTCCCCTGGTGTCCCTCCACCGTGGGATCTCTGCCCTTCCCCTCCACCGTGGGGCCTCTGCCCTTCCCCTCCACCGTGGGGCCTCGGCCTTTCCCTGCTGTCCTCCACCGTGGGGCCTCTGCCCTACCCCTGTGTCCTCCACGGAGCTCCTCAGAGCTACAAGGCAGAGCAATCCAACAGCCTCCTACAACGATGGAGGCAAGACTCCCTCACCCTTCCCTCCACCGCCAATCCCGTTCGAGCAGAAACGGCACAGCGCGAGGTAAATACCTGGGCCTGGTGACTCCTGGGGTAATAGATATCCACATATCTCCTCTGGTCCAAGGTAACGTTGGCCCTGCTGGTCATCCCCAGATCACCGTCCCCCTCCAGCTGCTGGGGAAGAGATAAAGAGGGGCGTGGGTAGGGGAGAGAGGCGAGGCCATTGTCCCCGTTCCTTCTGGAACTTTCCTCGCCGCCCCCCACGAACGATCGACGGGTTTCGAATCCGTTCGACTCCACCTCTCCCGTCCCGCCCAACGTCGTCAATCTGAGATGGCGGCCTTGACCTGCTCGATCGAGATGAGCCCAAATCAGGCCTAACTCCGGCCTAAATCAGGCCCAACCCAGGCCAAAATCAGGCTCAACTCAGGCCTAAATGAGGCCTAAATCAGGCTCAACTCAGGCCCAACTCAGGCCCAACTCAGGCCTACATCAGGCTCAACCCAGGCCTAAATCAGGCCCAACTCAGGCCTACATCAGGCTTAAATCAGACCCAAATCAGGCCCAATTCAGGCTTTAATCAGGCTCAACTCAGGCCTAAATCAGGCTTAAATCAGGCTCAACTCAGATCTAAAACAGGCTCAACTCAGGCCTAAATGAGGCCTCAATCAGGCCTAAATCAGGCCCGACTCAGGCCTAAATCAGGCCTAAATCAGGCCCAACTCAGACCTATATCATGCTCAACTCAGGCCTAAATCAGGCTTAAATCAGACCCAAATCAGGCCTAAACCAGGCTCAACTCAGGCCTACATCAGGCTTAAATCAGACCCAAATCAGGCCCAATTCAGGCTTAAATCAGGCCCAATTCAGGACAAAATCAGGCTTAAATCAGACCCAAATCAGGCCCAAATCAGGCCCAATTCAGGCTTAAATCAGGCCCAATTCAGGCCCAAATCAGGCTTAAATCAGGCCCAATTCTGGACTAAATCAGGCTTAAATCAGACCCAAATCAGGCCCAAATCAGGCCCAATTCAGGCTTAAATCAGGCCCAATTCAGGCCTAACTCTGGACCTATCACGGCCTAAATCAGGCCTAACACCAGATCACCATCCGCCGCCCTCCTTTTACATTCAATGGGGTCGATTTTGACCCCGATCAGAGGCCGTCCCACCCGCACCCCCAAGATTTTGAGGCCTCTTACCGAGCTCATCGATCGTGCAGCTCCGCTGATGGTGAACAGAACCGAGCCATTGGCCTCCAGCAAACGTACACGGCAGGAGATGGTTTTAGAGGCAATCATAGCCTGTACCGGGAGAGAGAAAATAACCTCGATTAATATCCCTCAGTACCGACCCTCCGACAGTGCGGCGCTCCCTCAGTACCGACCCTCCGACAGTGCGGCGCTCCCTCAGTACTGACCCTCCGACAGTGCGGCCCTCCCTCAGTACCGACCCTCCGACAGTGCGGCGCTCCCTCGGTACCGACCCTCCGACAGTGCGGCGCTCCCTCGGTACCGACCCTCCGACAGTGCGGCGCTCCCTCAGTACCGACCCTCCGACAGTGCGGCGCTCCCTCAGTACCGACCCTCCGACAGTGCGGCGCTCCCTCAGTACCGACCCTCCGACAGTGCGGCGCTCCCTCAGTACCGACCCTCCGACAGTGCGGCGCTCCCTCAGTACTGACCCTCCGACAGTGCGGCGCTCCCTCAGTACCGACCCTCCGAATTCCAGAGCTCGGGGCCCGGGCGGCTGAAGGCACGGCCGCCAATGGTGGGGCGAAGGGATGGACAAGAGGCCGGAATCGGAGGAGGGCAGAGATCTCGGAGGGTTGTCGGGGCTGGAGGAGGCTACAGAGACAGGGAGAGGGGGTGCGAGGGGCCACGGAGGGATTTGAACAGGAGGACGGAGATTTAAAATCGAGGGGTTGGGGGAACGAGGAGGCAGTGTGGGTCCAGCGAGCACGGGGAGAGGGGGTGATGGGTGCGAGTCAGGATACGGTGGAGGGGGGCAGCAGATGAGCTGATGGCTACTGAGGGTCGAAGGTGGGAGGCCGGGCCAGGAGAGCATTGGAGTCGCGGAGTCTGGAGGTGACAAAGTCCGCAGACGAGGCCTTCGGCAGCGGACGAGCTGAGGCAGGGGGCAGAGACGGAACTGGGTCATCGGCGGTCCCGGTGATGGAGCGGAGAGGGGGGAGCGAGATCATGAGGGAGTCTGAACCACAGTGGATGGGCAACGGGAAGCTCAGTTTGAGGGTGACTCCTGGCACCTTGGGACGCGTCCAAGAGAGGGGAAGGATGTTCCTTCATCGTTTCGTCTCTCGGTTCCACCAACCCCCTCAAATGGCGGCTGAGTTTCAGGAGGGCAGAGATTTCCCCCCGCCCCCCCCCTCCCGGTTGACTTACCCCCGGTTTTGTCCAATCCTCGCTCTCCGCCACCTCTCCTGGGCCGTCGAGCGCCACGCACTCTGAACCGTCCGCCTGTCGGGGGAGGGGGGAGCAGAAAGATCGGTTTAAGTCAACAACTCCCCCCCCCCGGCAATTCGTCCCGCCGAGTACAGGAGGGAGGCCGTTCAGCCCCTCGAGCCTGTTCCTTCGTCGGGTTGGATCGCGGCCGATCTGGCCCTCGGCTCCATTTTTTCCGTCTCCCTCGACACCCAATAATAATCTACCGATCCCAGTCCTGAAAGCTCCAACTGACCCCCAAACATCTACAGCGTTTTTGGGGGGGAGCGAGTTCCAGATTCCCACTCCCCCTTTGTGTGAGGAAATCCTTCCTGACGTCACCCCCTGGACGGCCCGAGCTCTGATTTTAAGGTTCTGGCCTCCCCCCACCAGAGGAAATAGTTTCTTTCCATCCGCCCTATCGAATCCTATAAACCCCTCGATTAGATCCCCCCACTAATCTTCGACACTCGAGGGAGCCTGGACCATGCAACCTCGCCTCATAATTTAATCCTTTTAGCCCCCCCCCGAGTCATACCCAGCACAAAGGAAGATGGTGGTGGTTGGTGGAGGCCAATCATCTCAGCCCCAGGACGTTGCTGCAGGAGTTCCTCAGGGCAGTGTCCTAGGCCCAACCATCTTCAGCTGCTTCATCAATGACCTTCCCTCCATCATAAGGTCAGAAATGGGGATGTTCGCTGATGGTTGCACAGTGTTCAGTTCCATTCGCAACCCCTCAGATAATGAAGCAGTCCGAGCCCGCATGCAGCAAGACCTGGACAACATCCAGGCTTGGGCTCATAAGTGGCAAGTAACATTCGTGCCAGATAAGTGCCAGGCAATGACCATCTCCGACAAGAGAGAGTCTAACCACCTCCCCTTGACATTCAACGGCATTACCATCACCGAATCCCCCACCATCAACATCCTGGGGGTCACCATTGACCAGAAACTTAACTGGACCAGCCATATAAATACTGTGGCTACGAGAGCAGGTCAGAGGCTGGGTATTCTGCGGCGAGTGACTCACCTCCTGACTCCCCAAAGCCTTTCCACCATCTACAAGGCACAAGTCAGGAGTGTGATGGAATACTCTCCACTTGCCTGGATGAGTGCAGCTCCAACAACACTCAAGAAGCTCGACACCATCCAGGACAAAGCAGCCCGCTTGATTGGCACCCCATCCCCCACCCTAAACATTCACTCCCTTCACCCCCGGCGCACTGTGGCTGCAGTGTGGACCATCCACAGGATGCACTGCAGCAACTCGCCAAGGCTTCTTCGACAGCACCTCCCAAACCCGCGACCTCTACCACCTAGAAGGACAAGGGCAGCAGGCACATGGGAACAACACCACCTGCACGTTCCCCTCCGAGTCACACACCATCCCGACTTGGAAATATATCGGCCGTTCCCTCATCGTCGCTGGGTCAAAATCCTGGAACTCCCTTCCTAACAGCACTGTGGGAGAACCTTCACCAGGCGGACTGCAGCGGTTCAAGAAGGCGGCTCACCACCACCTTCTCAAGGGGCGATTAGGGATGGGCAATAAATGCCGGCCTCGCCAGCGATCCCACAAACAAAATTTTTTGAAAAACGCTATCGCTCTGCTGAACCTGCTCTGCATCTCCTCCAAGGCCGATATCTCCTTCCTGGGGTCCGGTGCCCAGAACTGAACGGGGTCTCTCCAGATGGGGGTCCGACCAGAGCTGAGTATAACTGGAGCATCATCTCTCCCCCCCTCCTCCCTTTGAATTCCAGCCGCCTCGCCCCATCCCACCTTGAGCTGACGGGCCCCCCTTTGATCTCGGCCCTCTCCCGCGATACCCACCGGCTCGCTCTGGACCCGGTCTTGAATCTCCCATCTCGCCCGACGGCCCGTCTCCACCCGGAACGTCACGTTGACCGGAAGGCCACGACCCCCGAGGTTTTCCACCTTGAAGGCAGAGCGAAAAGACATTTTTTTTCTAAGCAAGATGAGTTGATGGTTAGGGAGGGGAGCAAGGTTCGAGGCCGGCCAGCAGGGGGGGGGGCTTTGGGGATGGTCTGTGAGCTGACAACGGGGCCAGAGTGAACTCCTGGACTAGTTTCGAAAATAGGAGCAAGAGTAGGCCATTCGGCCCCTCGGGCCTGTCCCGCCATTCAAAATGATCATGGCCGATCGTCTAACTCAGTCCCCTGTTCCTGCTTTTTCCCCGTATCCCTTGATCCCTTTAGCATTAAGAAATATATCTATCTCCTTCTTGAATACATCTAATGACTCGGCCTCCACTGCCTTCAGTGGTAGAGAATTCCACAGGTTCACCACCCTCTGAGTGAAGGCATTTCTCCTCATCTCGGTTCTAAATGGCCGACCCCGTATCCCGAGACTGTGACCCCTGGTTCTGGACTCCCCAGCCATCGGGAACATCCTCCCTGCATCTAGTCTGTCGAGCCCTGATAGAATTTTATATGTTTCGATGAGATCACCCCTCATTCTTCGAAACTCGAGTGAATACAGGCCGAGTCAACCCAATCTCTCCTCGTACGTCAGTCCCAGGAATCAGTCTGGTAAACCTTCGTTGCACTCCCTCCATGGCAAGGACATCCTTCCTCAGATAAGGAGACCAAAACTGCACGCAATACTCCAGATGTGGTCTCACCAAGGCCCTGTATAACTGCAGTAAGACATCCCTGCTCCTGTACTCAAATCTTCTTGCAATGAAGGCCAACATACCATTCGCCTTCCTAACTGCTTGCCTCACCTGAATGCTCGCTTTCAGCGACTGGTGTACAAGGACACCCAGGTCTCGTTGCACCTCCCCTTTTCCCAATCTATCTCCATTCAGATAATGTCTTTCTGTTTTTACAACCAAAGTGGATAACCTCACATTTATCCCCATTATACTGCATCTACCATGTTCTTGCCCACTCACCCAACTTGTCTAAATCACATTGGAGCCTCTTTGCATCCTCTTCACGGCTCACATTCCACCCCAGCTTTGTGTCGTCTGCAAACTTGGAAATGTTACGTTTGGTACATTGGTCGATCTCCCGGGGTTTTGGAGGGGGACCGTTCCCAAACTCGCGGGGGGGGCCTCGGCCGCCCTGAGCTCCCCGCCGGCCGGCCATCGCTCTCCCCGTGCCCGAGAGGAGGGGGGCAGCCGGTCGAAACGGAGCCCAGGGCTGACGGGGGAAGGGGGTCCGAGGACGTACTTTGTAAGTGTGTCGCACCGTCTGCGCCTCCTCCTCGTTTTCCATCAACCTTACGTACCGGGTGCTCCTCACGCTGTGGGGGAGAGAGAGAGAGAGAGAGAGAGAGGGAGAGAAAGTTACAACCGCTCCAGTGCCGTCGTCCGGCCGGGGTTATTCGAAATGGCCGCCTCCCGCCGTTCGTAAAACCCCCCGTTCCCCGGACCCTCGCCCCCCTTCCCCCACCCCGCCCTCCCGCAAGGCCGTGACCCTTCACCCCAGGGACCAGCCGGGCCCCGGCGGCCTTTGAACCCGGCCGGCGGGTTCCGTGGGCCTAACTCGGGCCTAAATCCAGTTTCGCGGCCTGTCCCGACGTCCCCGGGTGAGGAAACTCTTTGGCGTCCTCCCAGAAGCGCGGCCGAGGGGAGGCAACGATGACATAACCCCCCGCCCCCCCCGGCCGGGGAATCTGAACTGATCGCAGGACAGCGCGGCCTCCATGGCCCCCTCGCCCCCCCTCACCCTCCCTATCTCTGTAACCTCCTCCAGCCCCTACAACCCTCCGAGATCTCTGCCCTCCTCCGATTCCGGCCTCTTGTCCATCTCCCTGACTCCCATCGCTCCACCATTGGCGGCCGTGCCTTCAGCCGCCCGGGCCCCGAGCTCTGGAATTCCCTCCCTAAACCTCACCGCCTCCCTCTCTCTCTCCTTTAAGACGCTCCTTAAAACCTCCCTCTTTGACCGAGCTCTTGGTCAGCTGTCCTAATATCTCCGGATGTGGCTCAGGGTCCAGATGTTGCCTGATTTACGTTCCTGTGAAGCCCCTTTGGGAGGTTTCACCCCGTTAAAGCCGCTGTATAAATACTCAGAGTTGTTCTCATCTCACCTGGTGATAATGACCTTCACAGTGTACAGAACTGGGATACTTTCCGTGTGAAAATTGTTGTCCAGAATCCTCAATTCATTGTCACTAGAAGAGGAATTACATCCAATCTCAGTCACATGGAACGTCATCGTCCCTGTCCAAAATAGTGTCCCATCAAACACTCCCAGGGCAGGTACAGGGTTAGATACAGAGTAAAGCTCCCTCTACACTGTCCCATCAAACACTCCCAGGGTCAGGTACAGGGTTAGATACAGAGTAAAGCTCCCTCTACACTGTCCCATCAAACACTCCCAGGGCAGGTACAGGGTTAGATACAGAGTAAAGCTCCCTCTACACTGTCCCATCAAACACTCCCAGGGCAGGTACAGGGTTAGATACAGAGTAAAGCTCCCTCTACACTGTCCCATCAAACACTCCCAGGGCAGGTACACGGTTAGATACAGAGTAAAGCTCCCTCTACACTGTCCCATCAAACACTCCCAGGGCAGGTACAGGGTTAGATACAGAGTAAAGCTCCCTCTACACTGTCCCATCAAACACTCCCAGGGCAGGTACAGGGTTAGATACAGAGTAAAGCTCCCTCTACACTGTCCCATCAAACATTCCCAGGGCAGGGACAGGGTTAGATACAGAGTAAAGCTCCCTCTACACTGTCCCGTCAAACACTCCCAGGGCACGTACAGGGTTAGATACAGAGTAAAGCTCCCTCTACACTGTCCCGTCAAACACTCCCAGGGTCAGGTACAGGGTTAGATACAGAGTAAAGCTCCCTCTACACTGTCCCGTCAAACACTCCCAGGGCAGGTACAGGGTTAGATACAGAGTAAAGCTCCCTCTACACTGTCCCATCAAACACTCCCAGGGCAGGTAGAGGGTTAGATACTGATCAAAGCTCCCTCTACACTGTCCCGTCAAACACTCCCAGGGTCAGGTACAGGGTTAGATACAGAGTAAAGCTCCCTCTACACTGTCCCATCAAACACTCCCAGGGCAGGTACAGGGTTAGATACAGAGTAAAGCTCCCTCTACACTGTCCCATCAAACACTCCCAGGGCAGGTACAGGGTTAGATACAGAGTAAAGCTCCCTCTACACTGTCCCATCAAACACTCCCAGGGTCAGGTACAGGGTTAGATACAGAGTAAAGCTCCCTCTACACTGTCCCGTCAAACACTCCCAGGGCAGGTACAGGGTTAGATACAGAGTAAAGCTCCCTCTACACTGTCCCGTCAAACACTCCCAGGGAAGGTACAGGGTTAGATACAGAGTAAAGCTCCCTCTACACTGTCCCATCAAACACTCCCAGGGCAGGTACAGGGTTAGATACAGAGTAAAGCTCCCTCTACACTGTCCCGTCAAACACTCCCAGGGCAGGTACAGGATTAGATACAGAGCAAAGCTCCCTCTACACTGTCCCATCAAACACTCCCAGGGCAGGTACAGGGTTAGATACAGAGTAAAGCTCCCTCTACACTGTCCCATCAAACACTCCCAGGACAGGTACAGCACGGGCTAGATACAAGGCATTGGGTGCCCCGACTTGGGCTCCTGGTGCTCCCACGATCTCGTCTCCTGGTCTGGACGGGACGTGAGGTGTGGCCCCTGATCAGCCCCTCTATCCACCCCCGAATCAACTGCTCGACAAAGTATCTGGGCTGGTTCATTCCACCCACCCACCACCCTCGTCTCTCCCCTCGCCACCAGACCGAGATCAGGAACTCGCTCATGCTGCCTTCCCACTGCACACGGAGCCAGTCTCCTACCTGTTGGCGATGACCTTCAGCGGGACGCTCTCCTCCCAGGTCGATTGGTCGGAGACTTCAAAGGTCAGAACAAAGTTCGCCTTTCAAACAAAAAAGAATCATTCTGAAAGGCTGAGTGAGGACATTTTGTGGGAATGTACCGATCGGCCAGGATCCGATTGAGTGGCGGGGAGCAGGCTCGAGGGGCTGAATGGCCCCCTCCTCTTCCCATGTACAGATCGGCCAGGATCTGATTGATTGGGGGAGCAGGCTCGAGGGGCAGAATGGCCTCCTCCTGTTCCCATGTATGGATCGGCCAGGATCTGATTGATTGGGGGAGCAGGCTCGAGGGGCAGAATGGCCTCCTCCTGTTCCTGTGTACAGATGAGCCACGATCTGATTGATTGGGGGAGCAGACACGAGGGGCTGAATGGCCTCCTCCTATTTTAGGATAGGAGGGACCCTGCGGAATGGAAGACGATGGTGAAGACTAAATCCTACCGTCTGGTTGCTCCTGAAGATGGGGTGACTGACGTTGCAGGAAAAGTTCTCAACTTGGATCCCAGTCGAGTTGAGGCTGGAGGCACAGTCCACCTGGGTGGCCTGGGGAGAGATGAGGTGACAAGATTGACGTCAGTACCGGTCGTTTTCAGAGACCATCGTTCGGGATGAGATGTCAAACCGAGGGCCCCGTCTGCCCCTCTCAGGTGGGTGTAAAAGATCCCACGGACACTATTGGAAGAAGAGCAGGGGGGAGTTCTCCCCGGGGTCCTGGGGCCGAGATTTATCCCTCGACCAACATCACCAAAAAAAAACAGATGATCTGGTCATTTATCACATTGCTGTTTGTGGGATCTTTCTGTGCACAAATTGGTTGCTGCCACGTTTCCTACATGACAACAGTGACCTCACTTCAAAAAGTACCTCATTGGGTGTGAAACACTTTGGGACATCCTGAGGTGGTGAAAGGGGCTGGAGAAATGGGAGTTCATCTTTCTCTCTTTCTCTCTTTCTTTCTCAATCTCTTTCTCTCTCTCTCTTTCTTTCTCTCCCCATTTCCTTCTTTCTCTCTCTCCCTCTTTCTTTCTTTCCTTTTCTCTCTCTTTTTGTTTCTTTCTTTGTTTCCTTGGGACATCCTGAGATGGTGAAAGGCTGTTTGGGAACTCCTGAGATGGTGAAAGGGTCTGTGGGACATCCTGAGATGGAGAAAGTGGCTTTGGGACATCCTGAGATGGAGAAAGTGGCTTTGGGACATCCTGAGATGGAGAAAGGGGCTTTGGGACATCCTGAGATGGTTGAAGGGGCTTTGGGACATCCTGAGATGGTGAAAGGGTCTTTGGGACATCCTGAGATGGTGAAAGGAGCTTTAGGACATCCTGAGATGGTGAAAGGGGCTTTTGGACATCCTGAGATGGTGAAAGGAGCTTTGGGACATCCTGAGATGGAGAAAGAGGCTTCGGGAAATCCTGAGATGGAGAAAGGGTCTGTGGGACATCCTGAGATGATGAAAGAGGCTTTGGGACATCCTGAGATGGTGAAAGGAGCTTTGGGACATCCTGAGATGGAGAAAGAGGCTTTGGGACATCCTGAGATGGAGAAAGGGGCTTTGGGACATCCTGAGATGGTGAAAGGGGCTTTGGGACATCCTGAGATGGAGAAAGTGGCTTTGGGACATCCTGAGATGGTGAAAGGGGCTTTTGGACATCCTGAGATGGTGAAAGGGGCTTTTGGACATCCTGAGATGGTGAAAGGAGCTTTGGGACATCCTGAGATGGAGAAAGAGGCTTCGGGAAATCCTGAGATGGAGAAAGGGTCTGTGGGACATCCTGAGATGATGAAAGAGGCTTTGGGACATCCTGAGATGGTGAAAGCAGCTTTGGGACATCCTGAGATGGAGAAAGAGGCTTTGGGACATCCTGAGATGGAGAAAGGGGCTTTGGGACATCCTGAGATGGTGAAAGGGGCTTTGGGACATCCTGAGATGGAGAAAGTGGCTTTGGGACATCCTGAGATGGAGAAAGGGGCTTTGGGACATCCTGAGATGGAGAAAGGGTCTGTGGGACATCCTGAGATGGAGAAAGGAGCTTTGGGACATCCTGAGATGGAGAAAGAGGCTTCGGGAAATCCTGAGATGGAGAAAGGGTCTGTGGGACATCCTGAGATGATGAAAGAGGCTTTGGGACATCCTGAGATGGTGAAAGGAGCTTTGGGACATCCTGAGATGGTGAAAGTGGCTTTAGGACATCCTGAGATGGAGAAAGGGACTTTTGGACACCCTGAGATGGAGAAAGGGGCTTTGGGACATCCTGAGATGGTGAAAGTGGCTTTAGGACATCCTGAGATGGTGAAAGTGGCTTTAGGACATCCTGAGATGGAGAAAGGGGCTTTGGGACATCCTGGGATGGAGAAAGGGACTTTTGGACATCCCGAGCTGGTGAAAGGGGCTTTGGAACATCGTGAGATGGTGAAATGAGCTTTGGGACAACCTGAGGTGATGAAAGTGGCTTTGGGACATCCTAAGATGGTGAAAGGGGCTTTGGGACACCCTGAGATGGAGAAAGGGGCTTTGGGACATCCTGAGATGGAGAAAGGGACTTTGGGACATCCTGAGATGGAGAAAGGAGCTTTGGGACCTCCCGAGCTGGTGAAAGGGGCTTTGGAACATCGTGAGATGGTGAAATGAGCTTTGGGACAACCTGAGGTGATGAAAGTGGCTTTGGGACATCCTAAGATGGTGAAAGGGGCTTTGGGACACCCTGAGATGGAGAAAGGGGCTTTGGGACATCCTGAGATGGAGAAAGGGGCTTTGGGACATCCTGAGATGGTGAAAGGGGCTTTGGAACATCGTGAGATGGTGAAATGAGCTTTGGGACAACCTGAGGTGATGAAAGTGGCTTTGGGACATCCTAAGATGGTGAAAGGGGCTTTGGGACACCCTGAGATGGAGAAAGGGGCTTTGGGACATCCTGAGATGGAGAAAGGGGCTTTGGGACATCCTGAGATGGTGAAAGGGTCTTTGGGACATCCTGAGATGGAGAAAGGGGCTTTGGGACATCCTGAGATGGAGAAAGGGGCTTTGGGACATCCTGAGATGGAGAAAGGGACTTTTGGACACCCTGAGATGGAGAAAGGGGCTTTAGGACATCCTGAGATGGAGAAAGGGACTTTTGGACACCCTGAGATGGAGAAAGGGGCTTTGGGACATCCTGAGATGGAGAAAGGGACTTTTGGACACCCTGAGATGGAGAAAGGGGCTTTGGGACATCCTGAGATGGAGAAAGGGACTTTTGGACATCCTGAGATGGTGAAAGTGGCTTTAGGACATCCTGAGATGGTGAAAGGGGCTTTGGGACATCCTGAGATGGTGAAAGTGACTTTAGGACATCCTGAGATGGAGAAAGGGGCTTTGGGACATCCTGAGATGGTGAAAATGACTTTAGGACATCCTGAGATGGTGAAAGGGGCTTTGGGGCATCCTGAGATGGAGAAAGGGGCTTTGGGACATCCTGAGATGGTGAAAGGGGCTTTGGGGCATCCTGAGATGGAGAAAGGGGCTTTGGAGCATCCTGAGATGGAGAAAGGGGCTTTGGGGCATCCTGAGATGGAGAAAGGGGCTTTGGGACATCCTGAGATGGTGAAAGGGGCTTTGGGGCATCCTGAGATGGTGAAAGAGGCTTTGGGACATCCTGAGATGGTGAAAGGGGCTTTGGGACATCTTGAGATGGAGAACGTTATTCTGTATAAATGCAAATTCCTTTTCTTCCCTTTCAAATCTCTGCCAACTTCTCGTGAGGCCACCCATGTGGACAAAGAACCTGGTTACCTGCTCATTGTTAAACTTCTTGAACGTGAAGCCGGGCGGATGGGACAGGACCATCGTCGTCTTGTAGGAATCTTCTCCCAGATTCTCCAAGGAGAGGCTGATGTCCAACACCGAGGAATTCCCCACCAACACCCTCCCCATCCTGTCCGGGGTGAAAAGAACAGGGGTGGGAGAGGAGGTTAAAGAGATCAGGATGTGGTCAATATAGTCACACGTGATCCCCCCGCTTCCCCTCCATAGGTGTCGCCCCCTACAGAACGAACGCAGAATTATATACCCCGCTAGTGGATATCCAGTGGCATTGCTCATCCAGAATCGGGAGGGTTACAGTGCGGGAGGGTATCGGGGGTGGGGTAGTGTGATGGTTATATTAATTGACTCGGGATTTCCCACCCCCTCTCCCCCCTCCCTAATCCACTCCCTCTTTCTTCCCCTCCCTCCCTTATCCACTCTCCCTCTCCCTCCCCAATCCAGCTCCCCCGCCTCCCCCTCCCTCCCTAATCCCGTCCCCCTCCCTCTCCCTCCCAAATCCACTCCCCCTCTCCCTCTCCCTCCCTAATGCTCTCTCCCACTCTGCCGCCATCCCTAATCCCCTCCCCCAATGCTTCCTACCTCCCTAATCCCCTCCTTCTCCCCCTCCCTCCCCAATCGCCTCCCCCCTCCCCCTCTCCCTCCCCAACCCAGCTCCCCCACTCACCCTCCCTCCCTGATCCCCTCTCCCTCTCCCTCCCCAATCCGGCTCCCTCACTCCCCCTCCCTCCCTCCCTAACCCCCTCCTCCTCTCCCTCCTCCTCCTCCTCCTCCTCCCCCCCATAAACTCCTCCCCAACACGGCAGCGAGAGGCCGAGAGGTCCCAGCGATGTCCCGAAATTCCACGGGTGGCCCTCCCTCCATCCCTCCCTCGCCCTTCGGGAAAGACGGAGGAGATGGGGGGGATGGGGGCTGATCTCTTACCCGCCGAGGTGAAAGTTCACACTGAGGTGGTCAGTACAATGTCCATCTTCCCCACAATCCTTCTCCATCGGGAGCTGAAAAGAAATCAGGAGCTGTTAAATCGAACTGGAAGGAATCATCCTTAACTCCCGACCCCTCCTCACCGCCCTCTCCCCTCGGTGAATCAGCCAGCCCCACCCTCCTTCTCCTCCCTGGCCGCTCGCCCCACACAAGCCCCTCTTCCCCGGGACTCACCAGCGCCAGGAGCGTCCTGTTGCACTGGCTGTTTAAGACGGGCAGAAGTCCCTGTGCCTTTTTGAGGGCTGTCGGCATCAGGGAGAAATCGATGGTCAGCTCGATGGGGGCCAGGTAGTCCTCGACGCAGGCCTGCGAGAGGGAGCAAGACAGGGGTCAGAGCAGGGCCGGGCAGGCCCCCAAATAAAATATTCACCATGGCTAGCTGGGAGGGGCTCATTAGCGTGGCAGATAAGGGAAAGTCGGCGGATGTGGTTTATATGGACTTCCAGAAGACATTTGACAAAAGTTCCACATGAAAGGCTGTTCGCAAAAATGAGAGAGGGTGGAATTGGAAGCAGGTTATTGACATGGGGAGGCAATTGGTGAGGAGTTTTGCAGACAGAGTAGGGGTAGTGGGTTTACAAACTATCAGGAAAGATTGAACAGACTGGGGCTCTTTTCTCGAGAAAAGAGAAGACTGAGGGGAGACCTGATCGAGGTCTTTAAGATTATGAAAGAGTTCGGTAGGGTAGACGTAGAGAATATGTTTCCAATTGTGGGGGGAGAGACCAGAACTAGGGGGGGGGCCATAAATATAAGATAGTCACTAATAAATCCAATCGGGAATTCAGGAGAAACTTCTTCACCCAGAGAGCGGTGAGAATGTGGAACTCGCTCCCACAAGGAGTAATTGAGGTGAAGAGTGTAGATGGATTTAAGGGGAAGCTGGATGAACACATGAGGGAGAGAGGGATAGAAGGAGATGGTGAGAGGGTGAGATGGAGGAGGGAGGGAGGGAGGAGAGATTGAGGGGGTTTTAAGGACAGAAATCACGAGCGGACCAAAAATAAGGCCAATGGGAAAGGTTGGCCTTTATCTCAAGAGGGGGCTGGAATACAAAGTGGGGGAGGTGATGCTCCAGATCTACAGACCCCCATCTGGAGAGACCTGCGTTCAGTTCTGGGCACCGCACCCCAGGGAGGAGATATCGGCCTTGGAGGGGGTGCAGAGAAGATTCACTAGAACGATACTGGAATGACGAGGAGAGGTCGCACAGACTAGGCTCGTATTCCCTCGAGGGGTTCCCTGGTGCCCTTGACACCTCTGGGGCCTGTGATTTAATTTAGGCCTGAGGCCTGAGGCCTGGGTACCACAGTGGAGCCTCACCAGAAGGTGGATCTGATGCTCCACGCAGTTTGTCCCCTCGGTAACGGTCAGGTTCCTGGTGAAGGGCCTCTCGGTCGACTCAAACACGGCTCTTCCCATCGGCCTGGAGGGATCCAGCTCCAAGTGATAGGTCAGGATGGAGAGTGGAGTTCCTGAATGTGGGAGGAGAAACGAGACTTGGACAACCAGAATCACATGGTGGGGGATGTTCACTCTCGGAGGGTCAGTACCGAGGGAGCGCCGCACTGTCGGAGGGTCAGTACTGAGGGAGCGCCGCACTGTCGGAGGGTCAGTACTGAGGGAGCGCCGCACTGTCGGAGGGTCGGTACTGAGGGAGCGCCGCACTGTCGGAGGGTCAGTCCTGAGGGAGCGCCGCACTGTCGGAGGGTCGGTACTGAGGGAGCGCCGCACTGTCGGAGGGTCGGTACCGAGGGAGCGCCGCACTGTCGGAGGGTCGGTACCGAGGGAGCGCCGCACTGTCGGAGGGTCGGTACCGAGGGAGCGCCGCACCGTCGGAGGGTCAGTACTGAGGGAGCGCCGCACTGTCGGAGGGTCGGTACTGAGGGAGCGCCGCACTGTCGGAGGGTCGGTACTGAGGGAGCGCCGCACTGTCGGAGGGTCAGTACCGAGGGAGCGCCGCACTGTCGGAGGGTCGGTACTGAGGGAGCGCCGCACTGTCGGAGGGTCAGTACTGAGGGAGCGCCGCACTGTGGGAGGTGCCGTCTTTCGGACGAGACGTTAAACCGAGGGCCCCGTCTGCCCCTCTCGGGCGGGCGTAAAAGATCCCACGGCCCACTATTGGAAGAAGAGCAGGGGGGAGTTCTCCCCGGGGGTCCTGGGGCCCCGACATTTATCCCTCGACCAACATCACTAAAAAAAAAAACGGATGATCTGGGTCATTCTCAAATTGCTGTTTGTGGGATCTTGCTGTGCGCAAATTGGCTGCCATGTTCCCCACATTACAAACAGTGACCGCACTTCATTGGCTGTGAAGCTTTGGGACATCCTGAGGTGGTGAAAGACCCTGTCGAAATGGGAGTTCCTTCCTTTTAAGAGTTGACGTGACCTCTTCTCAAGGGTCCTTTTTGGTCCTCTCTCTGGAATTCCACCCCCTCGAAAGGTGCCCTCCTTCCTCGATCTCCGTCACGTTGCCCCGGCCTCGATGGAACGGCTTTAAAATGGCGGATAACGTACCTTGGTTGGCCCGCGTCACAGGCGTCACGTCGAAACAGATGGACAGGTTGCTGACGAGCCTTTTCCCGTTGAAGGGGCCCTCCGTGCAGAAGTTCTGCAATGGGATCTCCTTTGGACTGAAGGACACCTTCCAGGTCACATTCAACACTGGCCTGGAGCTAGAAGGGAAGAGTTACTGTCAACCAACAGGCTACTGACCACTGGCTCACACGCAATCTCGCAACACAGGAGCTGGAGGAGGCCATTCAGCCCCTCGGGCCCGTTCCGCCATTCAGTCAGATCATCAGAGGACACAACTCTAAAAGGGGGTACAGGAACAGAGAGATCTGGGGGTATTTGTGCACAAATCGTCGAAGGTGGCAGGGCAGGTTGAGAAAGTGGTTGAAAAAGCAGACGGGATCCTGGGCTTGATAAATAGAGGCAGAGAGTACAAAAGTATGGAAGTCATGATGGACCTTTATAAAACACTGGTTGGGCCACAACTGGTGTCCAGTTCTGGGCACCGCACTTTAGGAAAGATGTGAAGGTCTCAGAGAGGGTGCAGAAGAGATTTACTAGAATGATTCCAGGGATGAGGGACTTTAGTGAGGTGGACAGACTGGAGGAGCTGGGGTTGTTCTCCTTGGAACAGAGACGGTCGCGAGGAGATTTGATCGAGGGGTTCAAAATCATGAAGGGTCCAGACAGAGTAGATGGAGAGAAACTCTTCCCATTGGCGGAAGGGTCAAGGACCAGAGGGCACGGATTTAAGGCGATTGGCAAAAGAACCAAAGGTGAGATGAGGAGAGACTTTTCTCCCCAGCGAGTGGTGAGGATCTGGAATGCACTGCCCGAGGGGGAGGTGGAGGCAGATTCAATCATGGCCTCCGAAAGGGAACTGGATTAGATCCTCCCCCTTAATCTTCTACGCTCGAGGGAACACAAGCCGAGTCTGTGCGACCTCGCCTCGTCGTTTTAGCCCCCCGGTATCGTTCTGGTGAACCTGCTCTGCGCCCCCTCCAAGGCCGATATATCTCCCTCCTGGGGTGCGGTGCCCAGAACTGACCACAGTCGACACTATCTTTGCATCTTGGTGGCGTCAGCAAACGTGACTCGATTCCAGTCTGGCGTTGGCTCGCACGATGGCCGCCAGCCTCGCTGGGAGAAATAGCCGAGCCTGGGGTGCCTCTGGTTCCCTCTTGCATCTCCCTTCGCGCACCCCCACCCCCGACCCATCGCTTTCAGGGGCGAGGCAAATCAAGATCCCGGCGACAGCGGTGAGGCGAACGGTTTGGGCGAGACGTTAAGCCCAGGGCCCCGTCTGCCCCTCTCTGGGTGGGCGTCTACGGTCCCATGGACGCCATTGGGAGCTCCCATTCCCGGACTATCAATTTTCACCGCCCCCTTTCCCTGGGTCTATTACCCCTCCGATCATGGGATTGACCTGAAATCGACTCTCCCATCCCTGGTGGCGTTCGATGACGAGGGGAGGGGAGGGTGAGAGGGTCCACGTCCCAGTTGTGTGCGGCCCCCCCCCGGCTCCCACACCCTACCCCACCCTGGCCACTCCTTACCGGAGCAGCACGGCCTTCCCCAGCGCTCCCACCGCGATGTCCATCAGCCCGTCACCCGTCACGTCCATGGTGCCGTCCACCGATTGCCCGAAATACCTCAAGCCCCTCGAGATGGTGAAGGCCTCGATTCTCTGGGGGGGTCGGAGAAGAGGGAAAATCAAGAAGGGAACGCAGGACCGGGCGGCTATACGCAGGCCCCAATCAATACACAGGCCCCAATCAATACACAGGCCCCAGTCAATACACAGGCCCCAATCAATACGCAGGCCCCAATCAATATACAGGCCCCAATCAATACACAGGCCCCAATCCACACACAGGCCCCAATCAATACACAGGGCCCAGTTAATACACAGGCCCCAGTTAATACACAGGCCCCAGTTGATACACAGGCCCCAATCAATACACAGGCCCCAATTAATACACAGGCCCCAGTTAATACACAGGCCCCAATTAATACACAGGCCCCAATCAATGCACAGGCCCCAGTTAATACACAGGCCCCAATTAATACACAGGCTCCAATCAATACACAGACCCCAATTTATACACATGCCCCAATCAATACACAGGCCCCAATCAATACACAGGCCCCAATCAATAAACATTACACAGGCCCCAGTTAATACACAGACCCCAATCAATACACAGGCCCCAACCAATACACAGGCCCCAATTAATACACAGGCCCCAATTATTCACAGGCCCCAATCAATACACAGGCCCCAACCAATACACAGGCCCCAATTAATACACAGGCCCCAGTTAATACACAGGCCCCAATTAATACACAGGCCCCAATCAATGCACAGGCCCCAGTTAATACACAGGCCCCAATTAATACACAGGCTCCAATCAATACACAGACCCCAATTTATACACATGCCCCAATCAATACACAGGCCCCAATCAATACACAGGCCCCAATCAATAAACATTACACAGGCCCCAGTTAATACACAGACCCCAATCAATACACAGGCCCCAACCAATACACAGGCCCCAATTAATACACAGGCCCCAATTATTCACAGGCCCCAATCAATACACAGGCCCCAATCAATACACAGGCCCCAATCAATACACAGGCCCCAATCAATAAACATTACACAGGTCCCAGTTAATACACAGGCCCCAATCAATACACAGGCCCCAGTTAATTCACAGGCCCCAATTAATACACAGGCCCCGGTTCATACACAGGCCCCAATCAATACACAAGCCCCAATAAATACACAGGCCCCAATCAATACACAGGCCCCAGTTAATACACAGGGCCCAATTAATACACAGGGCCCAATAAATACACAGGCCCCAATTAATACACAGGCCCCAGTTAATACACAGGTCCCAATTTAATCCAGGGCCTGAATTTAATCCAGGGGAGAGCCCCTTCACTGACCTGGCTATACCTGGGCCCGATACCCTGAGGTTTCCCGTGGTAGATGTAGACGCTCCCCCGATGCTCGTCCTCCAGGGGGGCCCCGATGGCCACATCGCCCAGCCCGTCACCGTTCAGGTCCGTCAGGGCCGCGATGGCGCTCCCAAACCGTCCCAGCTCGTTCCCCTCGACCCCTCGGAGGGTCCCAGTGCAGGAGAAATTACCCTGGATGGAGAGAGAGAGAGAGAGAGAGAGAGAGACAGAGCAAGGTGAACAAGCGGGAATGTGTAACCGGGCGAGGATCGTCACAAACCTCTCATACAAACTCCCGCCCTTGTGTAAAGGCACTTAGACTCAATCAGACTATCTGTCTGAAACTGTCGAGCTGTCACGCACGCAGACGTCACACTGCAGACGTCACACCGCAGACGTCGCACTGCAGACGTCACACTGCAGACGTCACACCGCAGACGTCGCACTGCAGACGTCACACTGCAGACGTCACACTGCAGACGTCACACTGCAGACGTCACACCGCAGACGTCACACCGCAGACGTCACAGACGTCACACTGCAGACGTCACACTGCAGATGTCACACTGCAGGCGTCACACTGCAGACGTCACACTGCAGACGTCACACCGCAGACGTCACATCGCAGACATCACAGACGTCACACTGCAGACGTCGCACCGCAGACGTCGCACCGCAGATGTCACACTGCAGACGTCACACTGCAGACGTCACACCGCAGACGTCACACCGCAGACGTCACACCGCAGACGTCACACTGCAGACATCACACCGCAGACGTCACACCGCAGACATCACAGACGTCACACTGCAGACGTCACACTGCAGACATCACAGGCGTCGCACTGCAGACGTCACACTGCAGACGTCACACTGCAGACGTCACACCGCAGACGTCACACCGCAGACGTCACACCGCAGACGTCACACTGCAGACATCACACTGCAGACGTCACAGATGTCACACTGCAGACGTCACACTGCAGACGTCACAGACGTCACACTGCAGACGTCACACCGCAGACGTCGCACTGCAGACGTCACACTGCAGAGTCACAGACGTCACACTGCAGACGTCACACTGCAGACGTCACACTGCAGACGTCACAGATGTCACACTGCAGACGTCACACTGCAGACGTCACAGATGTCGCACTGCAGACGTCACAGACGTCACACTGCAGACGTCACACTGCAGACGTCACACCGCAGACGTCACACCGCAGATGTCACACCGCAGACGTCACACCGCAGACGTCACACTGCAGACATCACACTGCAGACGTCACACTGCAGACGTCACACTGCAGACATCACACTGCAGACATCACAGATGTCACACTGCAGACGTCACACTGCAGACATCACAGACGTCACACTGCAGACGTCACACTGCAGACGTCACACTGCAGACGTCACACTGCAGACGTCACAGATGTCACACTGCAGACGTCACACTGCAGAGTCACAGACGTCACACTGCAGGCGTCACACCGCAGACGTCACACTGCAGACGTCACACCGCAGACGTCACAGATGTCACACTGCAGAGTCACAGACGTCACACTGCAGACGTCACACTGCAGACGTCACACTGCAGACGTCACACCGCAGACGTCACAGATGTCACACTGCAGAGTCGCAGACGTCACACTGCAGACGTCACACTGCAGACTTCACAATGCAGACGTCACAGACGTCGCACTGCAGACGTCACACTGCAGACGTCACACCGCAGACGTCACACTGCAGACGTCACAATGCAGACGTCACACTGCAGACGTCACAATGCAGACGTCACACCGCAGACGTCGCACCGCAGACGTCGCACTGCAGACGTCACACTGCAGACGTCACACCGCAGATATCACACCGCAGACGTCGCACCGCAGACGTCGCACCGCAGACGTCGCACCGCAGACGTCACACCGCAGACGTCACACTGCAGACGTCACACCGCAGACATCACAGATGTCACACTGCAGACGTCACACTGCAGACGTCACACCGCAGAGATCATAGACGTCACACTGCAGACGTCACACTGCAGACGTCACGCTGCAGACGTCACACTGCAGACGTCGCAGATGTCGCACCGCAGATGTCGCACCGCAGACGTCGCACTGCAGACGTCGCACTGCAGACGTCACACCGCAGACGTCACACTGCAGACGTCGCACCGCAGACGTCACACTGCAGACGTCGCATTGCAGACGTCGCATTGCAGACGTCACACCGCAGACGTCACAGACGTCGCACTGCAGACGTCACACTGCAGACATCACAGACATCACACTGCAGACGTCACACTGCAGACGTCACACCGCAGACATCACAGATGTCACACTGCAGACGTCACACCGCAGACGTCACACCGCAGAGATCATAGACGTCACACTGCAGACGTCACACTGCAGACGTCACACTGCAGACGTCACACCGCAGAGATCATAGACGTCACACTGCAGACGTCACGCTGCAGAGATCATAGACGTCACACTGCAGACGTCACACTGCAGACGTCACACTGCAGAGTCACAGATGTCACACCGCAGACGTCACACCGCAGACGTCACACCGCAGATGTCACACTGCAGACGTCAGGCCGCAGACGTCACGCCGCAGACGTCACGCTGCAGACGTCACACTGCAGACGTCACACTGCAGAGTCACAGATGTCACACTGCAGACGTCACACCGCAGACGTCACACTGCAGACGTCACAGATGTCACACTGCAGACGTCACACTGCAGACATCACAGACGTCACACTGCAGACGTCACACTGCAGACGTCACAGACGTCACACTGCAGACGTCACACCGCAGACGTCACACTGCAGACGTCACACCGCAGACGTCACACTGCAGACGTCACACTGCAGACGTCACACTGCAGACGTCACACTGCAGACGTCACACTGCAGAGTCACAGACGTCACACTGCAGACGTCACACTGCAGACGTCACACCGCAGACGTCACACTGCAGACGTCATAGATGTCACACTGCAGGTGTCACACTGCAGGCGTCACACTGCAGACGTCACAGATGTCACACTGCAGACGTCACACTGCAGAGTCACAGACGTCACACTGCAGACGTCACACTGCAGAGTCACAGACGTCACATTGCAGACTTCACACTGCAGACTTCACACTGCAGACTTCACACTGCAGATGTCACAGACGTCACACTGCAGACGTCACACTGCAGACATCACAGATGTCACACTGCAGAGTCACAGACGTCACACTGCAGACGTCACACTGCAGACGTCACACTGCAGACGTCACACTGCAGACGTCACACCGCAGATGTCACAGACGTCACACTGCAGACATCACACTGCAGACGTCACACTGCAGACGTCGCACTGCAGACGTCGCACTGCAGACGTCGCACTGCAGACGTCGCACTGCAGACGTCACAGACATCACACTGCAGACGTCACACCGCAGATGTCACAGCACAGATATCACAACACCGAAGTCACACTAAAGCTGTCACGCAGCAGACGTCACACTACAGACATCACAGACGTCACACTGCAGACGTCACACTGCAGACGTCACAGACGTCACGCAGCAGACGTCACACAGCAGACGTCACGCAGCAGGTGGCACCTTGCTGATTTCATGTTTTGTTACGGGCGCAAAACAATTTCAAAATGTTAGCGACCTTCCGAATGATGGCTCGCAGCCTGAAACACAAAAATGACAAGTTCCCTGACCGAGGAGCAATTGAACTCCGAGTGGCCTCAGGCTGTGTTTACTTAACAACAATTTGTGCCCTGTGCTGTGCCCGGCCTGCTCGAGCACAGGTCAATAAAACACTACATGATCACGAGACCTGAACTCGAGATACGAGCTCCCACTGGATCAATAAATCCCTTTACTGTCTTCCTGGTTTGTTTGTCAATTGGGCGTAAAGATTGGTTTTGGAAACTTACCTCGGGGGACATCGTACAGACGATCACCGTACCCCCGATCCCCTGGTCATGATAAAGTGGGGCTCCGATTAACAACAGGTCTGTCTCCCCGTCTCCAGTCAGATCCACAGTGCAAAGTTCACAGCCAAAGTACGAGCCAATCTGAAACACAATTGGACATCAATTCAGAGTAAAGCTCCCTCTACACTGTCCCGTCAAACACTCCCAGGGTCAGGTACAGGGTTAGATACAGAGTAAAGCTCCCTCTACACTGTCCCATCAAACACTCCCAGGGTCAGGTACAGGGTTAGATACAGAGTAAAGCTCCCTCTACACTGTCCCGTCCAACACTCCCAGGGCAGGTACAGGGTTAGATACAGAGTAAAGCTCCCTCTACACTGTCCCATCAAACACTCCCAGGGCAGGTACAGGGTTAGATACAGAGTAAAGCTCCCTCTACACTGTCCCGTCAAACACTCCCAGGGCAGGTACAGGGTTAGATACAGAGTAAAGCTCCCTCTACACTGTCCCGTCAAACACTCCCAGGGTCAGGTACAGGGTTAGATACAGAGTAAAGCTCCCTCGACGCTGTCCCATCAAACACTCCCAGGGCAGGTACAGGGTTAGATACAGAGTAAAGCTCCCTCTACACTGTCCCATCAAACACTCCCAGGGTCAGGTACAGAGTTAGATACAGAGTAAAGCTCCCTCTACACTGTCCCATCAAACACTCCCAGGGCAGGTACAGGGTTAGATACAGAGTAAAGCTCCCTCTACACTGTCCCATCAAACACTCCCAGGGCAGGTACAGGGTTAGATACAGAGTAAAGCTCCCTCCACACTGTCCCGTCAAACACTCCCAGGGCAGGTACAGGGTTAGACACAGAGTAAAGCTCCCTCTACACTGTCCCATCAAACACTCCCAGGGCAGGTACAGGGTTAGATACAGAGTAAAGCTCCCTCTACACTGTCCCATCAAACACTCCCAGGGTCAGGTACAGGGTTAGATACAGAGTAAAGCTCCCTCTACACTGTCCCGTCAAACACTCCCAGGGTCAGGTACAGGGTTAGATACAGAGTAAAGCTGCCTCTACACTGTCCCATCAAACACTCCCAGGGTCAGGTACAGGGTTAGATACAGAGTAAAGCTCCCTCTACACTGTCCCATCAAACACTCCCAGGGTCAGGTACAGGGTTAGATACAGAGTAAAGCTCCCTCTACACTGTCCCGTCAAACACTCCCAGGGCAGGTACAGGGTTAGATACAGAGTAAAGCTCCCTCGACGCTGTCCCATCAAACACTCCCAGGGCAGGTACAGGGTTAGATACAGAGTAAAGCTCCCTCTACACTGTCCCATCAAACACTCCCAGGGCAGGTACAGGGTTAGATACAGAGTAAAGCTCCCTCTACACTGTCCCATCAAACACTCCCAGGGCAGGTACAGGGTTAGATACAGAGTAAAGCTCCCTCTACACTGTCCCGTCAAACACTCCCAGGGCAGGTACAGGGTTAGACACAGAGTAAAGCTCCCTCTACACTGTCCCATCAAACACTCCCAGGGCAGGTACAGGGATAGATACAGAGTAAAGCTCCCTCTACACTGTCCCATCAAACACTCCCAGGGTCAGGTACAGGGTTAGATACAGAGTAAAGCTCCCTCTACACTGTCCCATCAAACACTCCCAGGGTCAGGTACAGGGTTAGATACAGAGTAAAGCTCCCTCTACACTGTCCCATCAAACACTCCCAGGGTCAGGTACAGGGTTAGATACAGAGTAAAGCTCCCTCTACACTGTCCCATCAAACACTCCCAGGGTCAGGTACAGGGTTAGATACAGAGTAAAGCTCACTCTACACTGTCCCATCAAACACTCCCAGGGTCAGGTACAGGGTTAGATACAGAGTAAAGCTCCCTCTACACTGTCCCATCAAACACTCCCAGGGCAGGTACAGGGTAAGATACAGAGTAAAGCTCCCTCTACACTGTCCCATCAAACACTCCCAGGGTCAGGTACAGGGTTAGATACAGAGTAAAGCTCCCTCTACACTGTCGCATCAAACACTCCCAGGGCAGGTACAGGGTTAGATACAGAGTAAAGCTCCTTCTACACTGTCCCGTCAAACACTCCCAGGGTCAGGTACAGGGTTAGATACAGAGTAAAGCTCCCTCTACACTGTCCCATCTAACACTCCCAGGGTCAGGTACAGGGTTAGATACAGAGTAAAGCTCCCTCTACACTGTCCCATCAAACACTCCCAGGGTCAGGTACAGGGTTAGATACAGAGTAAAGCTCCCTCGACGCTGTCCATTAAAACTAATGAAAACTCATACATCTCTTGGTTGACCTCATTCGCCCTTCGAAGAGCCCATGGTTTCCCCAAGGCAGCCAGTAACTGCCTCCTGAGTTCCCACTCCCTCTCTTCTCCCACCCTTACCCAGGTACGGGTCACCAAGGTTGTCCCTCCTTCCCCTCCGAAGGAGCAGTTCGATCTGAAAGGGGCTTTCCAAGAATCTCCCGGAGACATCTCCAAATATTTCGCCTGCAACGGGGGACTTCAGGGCCACCGCCACTGCTCTTGAGGTCGGCACGGCAGACAAATCAAGGCACAGCAAGATCCCACAAACAAGCAATTCGTTGAATGACCTGTTCTTGTGGGTGGTGTCGGTCGAGAAAGAAATCTCGGCCCCAGGACACCCCGGGGAGAACTCCCCCCTGCTCTTCTTCCAATAGTGGGTCGTGGGATCTTTTACACCCACCCGGGAGGGGCAGACGGGGCCCTCGGTTTAACGCCTCGTCCCGAAAGACGGCACCTCCGACAGTGCGGCGCTCCCTCAGTACCGACCCTCCCACAGTGCGGCGCTCCCTCAGCACCGACCCTCCGACAGTGCGGCGCTCCCTCAGTACCGACCCTCCGACAGTGCGGCGCTCCCTCAGTACTGACCCTCCGACAGTGCGGCGCTCCCTCAGTACCGACCCTCCGACAGTGCGGCGCTCCCTCAGTACTGACCCTCCGACAGTGCGGCGCTCCCTCAGTACCGACCCTCCGACAGTGCGGCGCTCCCTCAGTACCGACCCTCCGACAGTGCAACGCTCCCTCAGTACTGACCCTCCGACAGCGCGGCGCTCCCTCAGTTTTGGGATCTTCCTGTGCTCAAAATGGCGTCGTTGACCCATTGGCCGCCCTGGGTCACTGTTTCTACTTGTCGTGGATCGAACCCTCCATCCCCCCTCCGCTCCCCCCACGACACCCCGAGCGCACAGGGAGATCCCACGGTACCTGTTCTCCTGGGATGTGTTGCCGTGGTTCCCACGGGCTCCCGTCGTGGCCAGGCTGGAAGACGATGACCGTGCCCCTGTGTCGGTAGCGGGGAGCCCCCACCACGTACAGCCTTTGGTTGCCGCGGGCGGCAGATTCCACCGAGTAGCCTAAGACGGGAACGTCACACAGAGACACAGGCAAACAAGACGGGTTCAGACATCGGAACAGGAGGAGGCCGGGCAGGGCACAGAAACAGGCCATTCGGCCCCACGGGTCCGTGCTCCTCCCTCCCTCCCTCCTCCATCTCACCCTCTCACCATCTCCTTCTATCCCTCTCTCCCTCATGTGTTTATCGAGCTTCCCCTTAAATCCATCCACACTATTCACCTCAACTACTCCTTGTGGGAGCGAGTTCCACATTCTCACCACTCTCTGGGTGAAGAAGTTTCTCCTGAATTCCCGATTGGATTTATTAGTGACTATCTTATATTTATGGCCCCCCCCTAGTTCTGGTCTCCCCCACAAGTGGAAACATATTCTCTACGTCTACCCTATCGAACCCTTTCATAATCTTAAAGACCTCGATCAGGTCACCCCTCAGTCTTCTCTTTTCTAGAGAAAAGAGCCCCAGTCTGTTCAGCCTTTCCTGATAGTTTATAAACCTCTCAGTTCTGGTATCATCCCAGTAAATCTTTTTTGCACCTTCTCCAGTGCCTCCACATCCTTTCTATGATATGGAGACCAGAACTGTGCCCAGTACTCCCAGTGTGGTCTAACCAGACCAGAACTGTGCCCAGTGCTCCCAGTGTGGTCTAACCAGACCAGAACTGTGCCCAGTACTCCCAGTGTGGTCTAACCAGACCGGAACTGTGCACAGTCCTCCCAGTGTGGGCTAACCAGACCAGAACTGTGCCCAGTGATCCCAGTGTGGTCTAACCAGACCGGAACTGTGCCCAGTACTCCCAGTGTGGTCTAACCAGACCAGAACTGTGCCCAGTACTCCCAGTGTGGTCTAACCAGACCGGAACTGTGCACAGTGCTCCCAGTGTGGTCTAACCAGACCGGAACTGTGCCCAGTGCTCCCAGTGTGGTCTAACCAGACCAGAACTGTGCCCAGTGCTCCCAGTGTGGTCTAACCAGACCAGAACTGTGCCCAGTACTCCCAGTGTGGTCTAACCAGACCAGAACTGTGCCCAGTGCTCCCAGTGTGGTCTAACCAGACCAGAACTGTGCCCAGTACTCCCAGTGTGGTCTAACCAGACCAGAACTGTGCCCAGTACTCCCAGTGTGGTCTAACCAGACCAGAACTGTGCCCAGTGCTCCCAGTGTGGTCTAACCAGACCAGAACTGTGCCCAGTGCTCCCAGTGTGGTCTAACCAGACCAGAACTGTGCCCAGTACTCCCAGTGTAGTCTAACCAGACCAGAACTGTGCCCAGTACTCCCAGTGTGGTCTAACCAGACCAGAACTGTGCACAGTACTCCCAGTGTGGTCTAACCAGACCAGAACTGCGCCCAGTACTCCCAGTGTGGCCTAACCAGACCAGAACTGTGCCCAGTACTCCCAGTGTGGTCTAACCAGACCAGAACTGTGCCCAGTACTCCCAGTGTGGTCTCACCAGACCAGAACTGTGCCCAGTACTCCCAGTGTGGTCTAACCAGACCAGAACTGTGCCCAGTACTCCCAGTGTGGTCTAACCAAACTGGAACTGTGCCCAGTACTCCCAGTGTGGTCTAACCAGACCAGAACTGTGCCCAGTGCTCCCAGTGTGGTCTAACCAGACCAGAACTGTGCACAGTGCTCCCAGTGTGGTCTAACCAGACCAGAACTGTGCCCAGTACTCCCAGTGTGGTCTAACCAGACCAGAACTGTGCCCAGTACTCCCAGTGTGGTCTAACCAGACCAGAACTGTGCCCAGTACTCCCAGTGTGGTCTAACCAGACCAGAACTGTGCCCAGTGCTCCCAGTGTGGTCTAACCAGACCAGAACTGTGCACAGTACTCCCAGTGTGGTCTAACCAGACCGGAACTGTGCCCAGTACTCCCAGTGTGGTCTAACCAGACCGGAACTGTGCCCAGTACTCCCAGTGTGGTCTAACCAGACCAGAACTGTGCCCAGTGCTCCCAGTGTGGTCTAACCAGACCAGAACTGTGCCCAGTGCTCCCAGTGTGGTCTAACCAGACCAGAACTGTGCCCAGTACTCCCAGTGTAGTCGAACCAGACCAGAACTGTGCCCAGTACTCCCAGTGTGGTCTAACCAGACCAGAACTGTGCACAGTACTCCCAGTGTGGTCTAACCAGACCAGAACTGCGCCCAGTACTCCCAGTGTGGTCTAACCAGACCAGAACTGTGCCCAGTACTCCCAGTGTGGTCTAACCAGACCAGAACTGTGCCCAGTACTCCCAGTGTGGTCTCACCAGACCAGAACTGTGCCCAGTACTCCCAGTGTGGTCTAACCAGACCGGAACTGTGCACAGTACTCCCAGTGTGGTCTAACCAGACCGGAACTGTGCCCAGTACTCCCAGTGTGGTCTAACCAGACTGGAACTGTGCCCAGTACTCCCAGTGTGGTCTAACCAGACCAGAACTGTGCCCAGTGCTCCCAGTGTGGTCTAACCAGACCAGAACTGTGCACAGTGCTCCCAGTGTGGTCTAACCAGACCAGAACTGTGCCCAGTACTCCCAGTGTGGTCTAACCAGACCAGAACTGTGCCCAGTATTCCCAGTGTGGTCTAACCAGACCAGAACTGTGCACAGTACTCCCAGTGTGGTCTAACCAGACCAGAACTGCGCCCAGTACTCCCAGTGTGGTCTAACCAGACCGGAACTGTGCCCAGTGCTCCCAGTGTGGTCTAACCAGACCAGAACTGTGCCCAGTGCTCCCAGTGTGGCCTAACCAGACCAGAACTGTGCCCAGTACTCCCAGTGTGGTCTAACCAGACCAGAACTGTGCCCAGTGCTCCCGGTGTGGTCTAACCAGACCAGAACTGTGCCCAGTACTCCCAGTGTGGTCTAACCAGACCAGAACTGTGCCCAGTACTCCCAGTGTGGTCTAACCAGACCGGAACTGTGTCCAGTACTCCCAGTGTGGTCTAACCAGACCGGAACTGTGCCCAGTACTCCCAGTGTGGTCTAACCAGACCGGAACTGTGCCCAGTACTGCCAGTGTGGTCTAACCAGACCGGAACTGTGCCCAGTACTCCCAGTGTGGTCTAACCAGTCCGGAACTGTGCCCAGTACTGCCAGTGTGGTCTAACCAGACCGGAACTGTGCCCAGTACTCCCAGTGTGGTCTAACCAGACCAGAACTGTGCCCAGTACTCCCAGTGTGGTCTAACCAGACCGGAACTGTGCCCAGTACTCCCAGTGTGGTCTAACCAGACCAGAACTGTGCCCAGTACTCCCAGTGTGGTCTAACCAGACCAGAACTGTGCCCAGTACTCCCAGTGCAGTCTAACCAGACCAGAACTGTGCCCAGTACTCCCAGTGTGGTCTAACCAGACCAGAACTGTGCACAGTGCTCCCAGTGTGGTCTAACCAGACCAGAACTGTGCCCAGTACTCCCAGTGTGGTCTAACCAGACCAGAACTGTGCCCAGTGCTCCCAGTGTGGTCTAACCAGACCAGAACTGTGCCCAGTACTCCCAGTGTGGTCTAACCAGACCAGAACTGTGCCCATTACTCCCAGTGTGGTCTAACCAGACCAGAACTGTGCCCAGTACTCCCAGTGTGGGCGAACCAGACCAGAACTGTGCCCAGTACTCCCAGTGTGGTCTAACCAGACCAGAAGTGTGCCCAGTACTCCCAGTGTGGTCTAACCAGACCAGAACTGTGCACAGTGCTCCCAGTGTGGTCTAACCAGACCAGAACTGTGCACAGTACTCCCAGTGTGGTCTAACCAGACCAGAACTGTGCCCAGTGCTCCCAGTGTGGTCTAACCAGACCAGAACTGTGCCCAGTACTCCCAGTGTGGTCTAACCAGACCAGAACTGTGCACAGTGCTCCCAGTGTGGTCTAACCAGACCAGAACTGTGCCCAGTACTCCCAGTGTGGTCTAACCAGACCAGAACTGTGCCCAGTACTCCCAGTGTGGGCTAACCAGACCAGAACTGTGCCCAGTGCTCCCAGTGTGGTCTAACCAGACCAGAACTGTGCCCAGTGCTCCCAGTGTGGTCTAACCAGACCAGAACTGTGCCCAGTACTCCCAGTGTGGTCTAACCAGACCAGAACTGTGCACAGTGCTCCCAGTGTGGTCTAACCAGACCAGAACTGTGCACAGTGCTCCCAGTGTGGTCTAACCAGACCGCAACTGTGCCCAGTACTCCCAGTGTGGTCTAACCAGACCAGAACTGTGCACAGTGCTCCCAGTGTGGTCTAACCAGACCAGAACTGTGCCCAATGCTCCCAGTGTGGTCTAACCAGACCAGAACTGTGCCCAGTAATCCTAGTGTGGTCTAACCAGACCGGAACTGTGCCCAGTACTCCTAGTGTGGTCTAACCAGACCGGAACTGTGCCCAGTACTCCCAGTGTGGTCTAACCAGACCGGAACTGTGCCCAGTACTCCCAGTGTGGTCTAACCAGACCAGAACTGTGCCCAGTACTCCCAGTGTGGTCTAACCAGACCAGAACTGTGCCCAGTACTCCCAGTGTGGTCTAACCAGACCAGAACTGTGCCCAGTACTCCCAGTGTGGTCTAACCAGACCAGAACTGTGCCCAGTGCTCCCAGTGTGGTCTAACCAGACCAGAACTGTGCCCAGTGCTCCCAGTGTGGTCTAACCAGACCGGAACTGTGCCCAGTGCTCCCAGTGTGGTCTAACCAGAACAGAACTGTGCCCAGTGCTCCCAGTGTGGTCTAACCAGACCGGAACTGTGCACAGTGCTCCCATTGTGGTCTAACCAGATTACTAGACCAGTAACAGACCCACTACACTACTGTACCCCTCTGGATTACTGGTCCAGTTAGATTCACTGGGCCATTCGCCTTGTAGTGGGATCTTGCTCTGCATGTGCTGAATTAACCCTTGCCCGAGCCCCCCCATGCTCCCCGAACCTGAACGCCCACGCGCTGCCCCCACGGTCGAACGCCCGCGTACCCAGGTAGGCGTCCTTCATGTCGCTGTGAGCTTTGGAGACGTTGATGAACGAGGTCTCGTTGCCCCTGAATTCCATCAGCCCCCCCGACCAATCGAAGGCCCCCACAGCTCCGAGGGTAATGGCCTCCTGGAAGAGAAAGCACAGGAATTGGGGTGGGTGAGTAATTTCCCGGACGGGACGTGCCGGGTCGATCTCTGTCCCATTCCGCCTGCGCCTCCCGCCCCCACTATTCTACCAGGGGGGGCGGTGCGGGAATGATCCAGAGGCGCACTGGACTTCCAGGGGCGAATTGCTGGTACAGTCGGGAGTCTAGACATCAGACAATATCTCTCCTCCCTTTCCCTTGGTCTCAGACTGGAATCTCTCACGATCCCGCCTCGGAGACAGAAGATCATGGGTTCGAGCCCCACATACGCTCCAGGGACTCGGGCCCCATAATCCAGGACCGACACTCCCCGGCTGCCCAGTACTGAGGGAGCGCCGCACTGTCGGAGGGTCGGTACTGAGGGAGCGCCGCACTGTCGGAGGGTCGGTACTGAGGGAGCGCCGCACTGTCGGAGGGTCAGTACTGAGGGAGCGCCGCACTGTCGGAGGGTCGGTACTGAGGGAGCGCCGCACTGCCGGAGGGTCGGTACTGAGGGAGCGCCGCACTGTCGGAGGGTCAGTACTGAGGGAGCGCCGCACTGTCGGAGGGTCAGTACTGAGGGAGCGCCGCACTGTCGGAGGGTCGGTACTGAGGGAGCGCCGCACTGTCGGAGGGTCGGTACTGAGGGAGCGCCGCACTGTCGGAGGGTCAGTACTGAGGGAGCGCCGCACTGTCGGAGGGTCGGTCCCGAGGGAGCGCCGCACTGTCGGAGGTTCGGTGCCGAGGGAGCGCCGCACTGTCGGAGGGTCGGTGCCGAGGGAGCGCCGCACTGTCGGAGGGTCGGTACTGAGGGAGCGCCGCACTGTCGGAGGGTCGGTACCGAGGGAGCGCCGCACTGTCGGAGGGTCGGTACCGAGGGAGCGCCGCACTGTCGGAGGGTCGGTACCGAGGGAGCGCCGCACTGTCGGAGGGTCGGCACTGAGGGAGCTCCGCACTGTCGGAGGGTCAGTACTGAGGGAGCGCCGCACTGTCGGAGGGTCGGTACTGAGGGAGCGTGGGGCAGCAGGAGAGGAGGGTGGAGGCCTGACAGGAGCAGGCCGAGAGAGGGCGGGACGGGAGGGGAGGCTCCCTTAAAATATCGCCTCTTGTCTCCAACTCCAGAACCTCAACCCTCGCTGGCGCCCTCCTCCTCTCCCCATCACCCCAAAAGCGCCCTCCCCTCCAAGAGGCAAAGGTCCGCCGGATTCTCAGGACAGTCCGCGGCAATCTCCAGGGCGATCCGTTCGACCTACCGGAGTGACAATGGCGCTGAAGCCTCCCTGCGACATCTCAAACTCGAAGGAACTCTCGTTGCTGTAATCGTGCGCCCCTGAGGACGAAAAGGGAGATGAGGCGATTCACACACTGGTCGAAGAGCAGGTACCCCATTCCCCCCACTCCTTGCGATCGACAAGGACTTCCCCGTTTGCGCTGCACTTTTAGCGTAACGAGAAAACCCATCGCCGAGACCCTTCACAAGAGCGTAAATCAGAGGCACCGGGCCACCCGAGGAGATATTAGGACAGGCGACCAAAAGCTGGGTCAAAGAGGTAGGGGGTTTAAGGAGGGTCTCAAAGGAGGAGAGAGAGGGAGGGAGGGAGGGAGAGAGAGAGAGAGAGAGAGAGGGAGGGAGAGAGAGAGAAAGAGGGACGGAGGGAGGGAGAGAGAGAGAGAGAGTGGGAAAGAGAGAGAGAGGGAGAGAGAGAGAAAGAGGGACGGAGGGAGGGAGAGAGAGAGGGAGGGTGGGAGAGAGAGGGAGGGAGGCAGAGAGAGAGAGAGGGAAGGAGAGAGAGAGAGAGAGAGAGAGAGTGGGAAAGAAAGAGGGAGGGAGAGAGAGAGAAAGAGGGACGGAGGGAGGGAGAGAGAGAGGGAGGGTGGGAGAGAGAGGGAGGGAGGCAGAGAGAGAGAGAGGGAGGGAGAGAGAGAGAGAGAGGGATGGAGGGAGAGAGGGAGAGAGAAGGATGGAGGGAGAGAGGGAGAGAGAAGGATGGAGGGAGAGAGGGAGGGAGGAAGGGTGGGAGAGAGAGAGGGAGGGAGGAAGGGTGGGAGAGAGAGAGGGAGGGAGGGAGGGAGGCGGAGAGGTTCAGGGAGGGAATTCCAGAGCTCGGGGCCCGGGCGGCTGAAGGCACGGCCGCCAATGGTGGAGCGAAGGGAACGGGGGGGATGGACAAGAGGCCGGAATTGGAGGAGGGCAGAGATCTCGGAGGGTTGTTGGGGCTGGAGGAGGTTACAGAGATTGGGGGCGAGGGGCCACGGAGGGATTTGAACAGGAGGATGGAGGATTTTAATTTGGAGATGTTGGGGGACTGGGAACCAATGTGGGTCCAGCGAGCACAGGGAGGGGGGGTGATGGGTGAATGGGAATTCCTCAGGATGTCCCAAAACATTTCACAGCCAATGAGATACTTTTCGAAGTGCGGTCACTGTTGTAATGTGGGAAACACAGCAGACAATTTGTGCACAGCAAGATCCCACAAACAGCGATGAGATAAATGACCCAGATCATCTGGTTTTTTTAGTGATGTTGGTCGAGGGATAAATATCGGGGCCCCAGGACCCCCGGGGAGAACTCCCCCCTCCAAGTTGAAGGATGGTTTGGGGTTGAGGTGAGTGATGTTAGTGAGTTTGAGATGAGGGATTGAGGGGTTGAGGTGAGGGATTGAGGGGTTGAGATTAGGGATTGTGGGGTTGAGATGAGGGGATGCAGGGTTGAGGTGAGGGATTGAGAGGTTGAGGTGAGGGATTGAGGGGTTGAGATTAGGGATTGTGGGGTTGAGATTAGGGATTGTGGGGTTGAGATGAGGGGATGGAGGGTTGAGGTGAGGGATTGAGGGGTTGAGATGAGGGATTGAGAGGTTGAGGTGAGAGATTGAGGTGTTGAGGTGAGGGATTGAGGTGTTGAGGTGAGGGATTGAGAGGTTGAGGTGAGGGATTGAGGTGTTGAGGTGAGGGATTGAGGTGTTGAGGTGAGGGATTGAGGTGTTGAGGTGAGGGATTGAGGTGTTGAGGTGAGGGATTGAGGTGTTGAGGTGAGGGATTGAGGGGTTGAGGTGAGGGATTGAGAGGTTGAGGTGAGAGATTGAGGAGTTGAGGTGTGGGATTGAGGGGTTGAGGTGAGGGATTGAGAGGTTGAGGTGAGGGATTGAGGGGTTGAGATTAGGGATTGTTGGGTTTAGATTAGGGATTGTGGGGTTGAGATGAGGAGATGAAGGGTTGAGGTGAGGGATTGAGGGGTTGAGATGAGGGATTGAGAGGTTGAGGTGAGAGATTGAAGTGTTGAGGTGAGGGATTGAGGTGTTGAGGTGAGGGATTGAGAGGTTGAGGTGAGGGATTGTGGTGTTGAGGTGAGGAATTGAGGAGTTGAGGTGAGGGATTAAGGGGTTGAGGTGAGGGATTGAGCAGTTGAGCTGTGGGATTGAGGAGTTGAGGTGAGGGATTGAGAGGTTGAGGTGAGAGATTGAGGAGTTGAGGTGTGGGATTGAGGGGTTGAGGTGAGGGATTGAGAGGTTGAGATGAGGGATTGAGGGGTTGAGATTAGGGATTGTGGGGTTGAGATGAGGGGATGCAGGGTTGAGGTGAGGGATTGAGGGGTTGAGGTGAGGGATTGAGAGATTGAGGTGAGGGATTGAGGGGTTGAGATGAGGGATTGAGGGGTTGAGATTAGGGATTGTGGGGTTGAGATGAGGGGATGGAGGGTTGAGGTGAGGGATTGAGGGGTTGAGGTGAGGGATTGTGGGGTTGAGATGAGGGGATGCAGGGTTGAGGTGAGGGAATGCAGGGTTGAGGTGAGGGATTGAGGGGTTGAGGTGAGGGATTGAGGGGTTGAGATTAGGGATTGTGGGGTTGAGATGAGGGGATGCAGGGTTGAGGTGAGGGATTGAGGGGTTGAGGTGAGGGATTGAGAGGTTGAGGTGAGGGATTGAGGGGTTGAGATGAGGGGATGCAGGGTTGAGGTGAGGGATTGAGGGGTTGAGGTGAGGGATTGAGAGGTTGAGGTGAGGGATTGAGGGGTTGAGATGAGGGATTGAGGGGTTGAGATTAGGGATTGTGGGGTTGAGATGAGGGGATGGAGGGTTGAGGTGAGGGATTGAGGGGTTGAGGTGAGGGATTGTGGGGTTGAGATGAGGGGATGCAGGGTTGAGGTGAGGGAATGCAGGGTTGAGGTGAGGGATTGAGGTGTTGAGCTGAGGGATTGAGGGGTTGAGATTAGGGATTGAGGGGTTGAGATTAGGGATTGTGGGGTTGAGATGAGGGATTGTGGGGTTGAGATGAGGGGATGCAGGGTTGAGGTGAGGGAATGCAGGGTTGAGGTGAGGGATTGAGGGGTTGAGGTGAGGGATTGAGGGGTTGAGATTAGGGATTGTGGGGTTGAGATTAGGGATTGTGGGGTTGAGATGAGGGGATGCAGGGTTGAGGTGAGGGATTGAGGTGTTGAGGTGAGGGATTGAGGGGTTGAGGTGAGGGATTGAGGGGTTGAGGTGAGGGATTGAGATTAGGGATTGTGGGGTTGAGATGAGGGGATGCAAGGTTGAGGTGAGGGATTGAGGGGTTGAGGTGAGGGTTCGATCGGATGTCTTACCCTCGATATTGTAGATCTTGGTCTTCAGTCCCTCGAAGATACTTTGCAGGTCTTCGTACCTCTTCACTTTAATCAGGTAACTCGGAGACGAGGCAATGGTTTTCAGCATCTGCTCACCTTTACTTCCTGCTTCGAAATCCTTCCCCACCTTTGTGAGGATTATCACTCGTTAACTATTGCCATCACCTCTTCGGACAAACTCACACTCACTCCCTCACACTCACGCACACACTCACTCAAACTCAGGCACACACTCTCACATGGACACCCTGCTTGGCCCCACGAACACGGAGGTATCTCCTTACCCCGATTGCACAGCGGACGATGCCCTTTTCCTTCGCCAACTCGATGGTCTTGTTGATGTCCAGGTCACCGGTGGTGGCCTCACCATCGGTGATCACAATCAGCAGCCTGGTGGCCCCGTCCCTGGCCCCCGCCTCCTTGGTGAACACCTTCTTTCTACGGGACGAGAGGGGAGAGGGAGTGGAAAAGACGGGGCCCCAGTCAGATATGGAGACAGCCGCTCTGTGACCTCCTCCGCATTTGCCCTCCCCAAACCTCCTCCCTTTTACCTGCCCCCTTTACTACTCACATCACATAGTTGATTGCCGTGGCTGTGAGTGTGACACTTTCCATCAGTTCGATCGAATCCATCACCGTCTTCAGATCTGTCGACTTGTCACGAAAAGTGTGGAAACTCATCTCCAGCCTTTGCCTGCCTGAGTATTGTACGACGGCGAACTGAACAGAGAGGGGGTCGTGAGATACAGGCAAGACAAGCCGAGAGCTCTCTCCCCATAGTCCTGTATCAATCCCCAAACTAATCTCACTGCCCCGCACTCTCCCCATAGCCCTGTGTCAATCCCCAAACTAATCCCACTGCCCCGCTCTCTCCCCCATAGCCCTGTATCAATCCCCAAACTAATCCCACTGCCCCGCACTCTCCCCATAGCCCTGTATCAATCCCCAAACTAATCCCACTGCCCCGCTCTCTCCCCATAGCCCTGTATCAATCCCCAAACTAATCCCACTGCCCCGCTCTCTCCCCATAGCCCTGTATCAATCCCCAAACTAATCCCACTGCCCCGCTCTCTCCCCATAGCCCTGTATCAATCCCCAAACTAATCCCACTGCCCCGCTCTCTCCCCATAGCCCTGTATCGATCCCCAAACTAATCCCACTGCCCCGCTCTCTCCCCATAGCCCTGTATCGATCCCCAAACTAATCCCACTGCCCCGCTCTCTCCCCATAGTCCTGTATCGATCCCCAAACTAATCCCACTGCCCCGCTCTCTCCCCATAGCCCTGTATCAATCCCCAAACTAATCCCACTGCCCCGCTCTCTCCCCATAGCCCTGTATCAATCCCCAAACTAATCCCACTGCCCCGCTCTCTCCCCATAGCCCTGTATCAATCCCCAAACTAATCCCACTGCCCCGCTCTCTCCCCATAGCCCTGTATCGATCCCCAAACTAATCCCACTGCCCCGCTCTCTCCCCATAGCCCTGTATCGATCCCCAAACTAATCCCACTGCCCCGCTCTCTCCCCATAGTCCTGTATCGATCCCCAAACTAATCCCACTGCCCCGCTCTCTCCCCATAGCCCTGTATCAATCCCCAAACTAATCCCACTGCCCCGCTCTCTCCCCATAGCCCTGTATCAATCCCCAAACTAATCCCACTGCCCCGCACTCTCCCCATAGCCCTGTATCAATCCCCAAACTAATCCCACTGCCCCGCTCTCTCCCCCATAGCCCTGTATCAATCCCCAAACTAATCCCACTGCCCCGCTCTCTCCCCCATAGCCCTGTATCAATCCCCAAACTAATCCCACTGCCCCGCACTCTCCCCATAGCCCTGTATCAATCCCCAAACTAATCCCACTGCCCCGCTCTCTCCCCATAGCCCTGTATCAATCCCCAAACTAATCCCACTGCCCCGCTCTCTCCCCATAGCCCTGTATCAATCCCCAAACTAATCCCACTGCCCCGCTCTCTCCCCATAGCCCTGTATCGATCCCCAAACTAATCCCACTGCCCCGCTCTCTCCCCATAGCCCTGTATCGATCCCCAAACTAATCCCACTGCCCCGCTCTCTCCCCATAGTCCTGTATCGATCCCCAAACTAATCCCACTGCCCCGCTCTCTCCCCATAGCCCTGTATCAATCCCCAAACTAATCCCACTGCCCCGCTCTCTCCCCATAGCCCTGTATCAATCCCCAAACTAATCCCACTGCCCCGCTCTCTCCCCATAGCCCTGTATCAATCCCCAAACTAATCCCACTGCCCCGCTCTCTCCCCATAGCCCTGTATCGATCCCCAAACTAATCCCACTGCCCCGCTCTCTCCCCATAGCCCTGTATCGATCCCCAAACTAATCCCACTGCCCCGCTCTCTCCCCATAGTCCTGTATCGATCCCCAAACTAATCCCACTGCCCCGCTCTCTCCCCATAGTCCTGTATCGATCCCCAAACTAATCCCACTGCCCCGCTCTCTCCCCATAGCCCTGTATCAATCCCCAAACTAATCCCACTGCCCCGCTCTCTCCCCATAGCCCTGTATCAATCCCCAAACTAATCCCACTGCCCCGCTCTCTCCCCATAGCCCTGTATCAATCCACAACTAGTGCAATAGTACAAAGATTCAAAGGTTCAAAAGTTCAAAGGTTCAAAGGTGCAAAAGTTCAAAGGTTCAAAAGTTCAAAGGTTCAAAAGTTTAAAAGTTCGAACATTCAAACGTTCAAAGAATCAACGGTTCAAAGGTCCAAAAGTTCAAAGGTTCAAAAGTTCAAAAGTTCAAAGGTTCAAAGATTCAACGGTTCAAATGCACAAAAGTTCAAAGGTTCAAATGTTCAAAGGTTCAAATGTTCAAAAGTTCAAAGGTTCAAAAGTTCAAATGTTCAAAGGTTCAAAGGTTCAAAAGTTCAAATGTTCAAAGGTTCAAATGTTCAAAAGTTCAAAAGTTCGAATGTTCAAATGTTCAAAGGTTCAAATGTTCAAAGGTTCAAAAGTTCAAAAGTTCAAAGGTTCAAAGGTTCAAATGTTCAAAAGTTCAAAAGTTCAAATGTTCAAATGTTCAAAGGTTCAAATGTTCAAAGGTTCAAAAGTTCAAAAGTTCAAAGGTTCAAAGGTTCAAAGGTTCAAAAGTGCAAAGGTTCAAAAGTTCAAATGTTCAAAGGTTCAAATGTTTAAAAGTTCAAAGGTTCAAAGATTCAAAAGTTCAAAGCTTCAAAAGTTCAAATGTTCAAAGGTTCAAAGGTTCAAAAGTTCAAATATTCAAAAGTTCAAAGGTTCAAAGATTCAAAAGTTCAAAGGTTCAAAGGTTCAAAAGTTCAAAGGTTCAAAGATTCAAAAGCTCAAAGGTTCAAAGGTTCAAAGATTCAAAAGTTCAAAGGTTCAAAAGTTCAAAGATTCAAAAGTTCAAAGCTTCAAAAGTTCAAATGTTCAAAGGTTCAAAGGTTCAAAAGTTCAAATATTCAAAAGTTCAAAGGTTCAAAGATTCAAAAGTTCAAAGGTTCAAAGGTTCAAAAGTTCAAAGGTTCAAAGATTCAAAAGCTCAAAGGTTCAAAGGTTCAAAGATTCAAAAGTTCAAAGGTTCAAAAGTTCAAAGGTTCAAAGGTTCAAATGTTCAAATGTTCAAATGTTCAAAAGTTCAAAGGTTCAAAAGTTTAAAGGTTCAAAAGTTCAAAGGTTCAAAGGTTCAAAAGTTCAAAGGTTCAAAAGTTCAAAGATTCAAAAGTTCAAAGGTACAAACATTCAAAAGTTCAAAGGTTCAAAGGTTCAAATGTTCAACGGTTCAAAGATTCAAAAGTTCAAAGGTTCAAAAGTTCAAAGTTTCAAATGTTCAAATGTTCAAAGGTTGAAAAGTTCAAAGGTTCAAAGATTCAAAAGTTCAAAGGTTCAAAAGTTCAAAGATTCAAAATTTCAAAGGTTCAAAGATTCAAAAGTTCAAAGGTTCAAATGTTCAAATGTTCAAAGTTTCAAAAGTTCAAAGATTCAAAATTTCAGAGGTTCAAAGGTTCAAAAGTTCAAAGGTTCAAAGATTCAAAAGTTCAAAGGTTCAAAGGTTCAAAAGTTCAAAAATTCAAAAGTTCAAAGGTTCAAAGGTTCAAAAGTTCAAAAATTCAAAAGTTCAAAGGTTCAAAGGTTCAAAAGTTCAAAGTTTCAAATGTTCAAATGTTCAAAGGTTCAAAGTTTCAAATGTTCAAAGATTCAAAAGTTCAAAGGTTCAGAAGTTCAAAGATTCAAAAGTTCAAAGGTTCAAAGGTTCAAAGATTCAAAAGTTCAAAGGTTCAAATGTTCAAAAGTTCAAAGGTTCAAAAGTTCAAAGATTCAAAAGTTCAAAAGTTCAAAGGTTTAAAGGTTCAAAGATTCAAAAGTTCAAAGGTTCAAAGGTTCAAAAGTTCAAAGGTTCAAAGATTCAAAAGTTCAAAGGTTCAAATGTTCAAATGTTCAAAGGTTCAAAAGTTCAAAGATTCAAAAGTTCAAAGTTTTAAAGGTTCAAAGATTCAAAAGTTCAAAGGTTCAACGTTTCAAAGATTCAAAAGTTCAAAGGTTCAAAGGTTCAAAGATTCAAAAGTTCAAAGTTTTAAAGGTTCAAAGATTCAAAAGTTCAAAGGTTCAAAAGTTCAAAGATTCAAAAGTTCAAAGGTTCAAAGATTCAAAGTTTCAAATGTTCAAATGTTCAAAGGTTGAAAAGTTCAAATGTTCAAAGTTTCAAAAGTTCAAAGATTCAAAAGTTCAAAGGTTCAAAGATTCAAAAGTTCAAAGGTTCAACGTTTCAAAGATTCAAAAGTTCAAAGGTTCAAAGGTTCAAAGATTCAAAAGTTCAAAGTTTTAAAGGTTCAAAGATTCAAAAGTTCAAAGGTTCAAAAGTTCAAAGATTCAAAAGTTCAAAGGTTCAAAGATTCAAAGTTTCAAATGTTCAAATGTTCAAAGGTTGAAAAGTTCAAATGTTCAAAGTTTCAAAAGTTCAAAGATTCAAAAGTTCAAAGGTTCAAAGATTCAAAAGTTCAAAGGTTCAACGTTTCAAAGATTCAAAAGTTCAAAGGTTCAAAGGTTCAAAGATTCAAAAGTTCAAAGTTTTAAAGGTTCAAAGATTCAAAAGTTCAAAGTTTCAAAAGTTCAAAGATTCAAAAGTTCAAAGGTTCAAAGATTCAAAATTTCAAAGGTTCAAAGGTTCAAAGATTCAAAAGTTCAAAGGATCAAAGGTTCAAAGATTCAAAAGTTCAAAGTTTTAAAGGTTCAAAGATTCAAAGTTTCAAATGTTCAAATGTTCAAAGGTTGAAAAGTTCAAATGTTCAAAGTTTCAAAAGTTCAAAGATTCAAAAGTTCAAAGGTTCAAAGATTCAAAAGTTCAAAGGTTCAAATGTTCAAAGTTTCAAATGTTCAAAGATTCAAATGTTCAAAGGTTCAAAGATTCAAAAGTTCAAAGGTTCAAAGGTTCAAAGGTTCAAAAGTTCAAAGGTTCAAAGGTTCAAAAGTTCAAAGGTTCAATGATTCAAAAGTTCAAAGGTTCAAAGGTTCAAAGATTCAAAAGTTCAAAGTTTTAAAGGTTCAAAGATTCAAAAGTTCAAAGGTTCAAAGATTCAAAAGTTCAAAGGTTCCAAGATTCAAAAGTTCAAAGGTTCAAAGGTTCAAAGATTCAAAAGTTCAAAGTTTTAAAGGTTCAAAGATTCAAAGGTTCAAAGGTTCAAAAGTTCAAAGATTCAAAAGTTCAAAGGTTCAAAGATTCAAAGTTTCAAATGTTCAAATGTTCAAAGGTTGAAAAGTTCAAATGTTCAAAGTTTCAAAAGTTCAAAGATTCAAAAGTTCAAAGGTTCAAAGATTCAAAAGTTCAAAGGTTCAAAGGTTCAAAGATTCAAAAGTTCAAAGGTTCAAAGGTTCAAAGATTCAAAAGTTCAAAGTTTTAAAGGTTCAAAGATTCAAAAGTTCAAAGTTTCAAAAGTTCAAAGATTCAAAAGTTCAAAGGTTCAAAGATTCAAAAGTTCAAAGGTTCAAAGGTTCAAAGATTCAAAAGTTCAAAGGTTCAAAGGTTCAAAGATTCAAAAGTTCAAAGTTTTAAAGGTTCAAAGATTCAAAGTTTCAAATGTTCAAATGTTCAAAGGTTGAAAAGTTCAAATGTTCAAAGTTTCAAAAGTTCAAAGATTCAAAAGTTCAAAGGTTCAAAGATTCAAAAGTTCAAAGGTTCAAATGTTCAAAGTTTCAAAGATTCAAAAGTTCAAAGGTTCAAATGTTCAAAGTTTCAAATGTTCAAAGATTCAAAAGTTCAAAGGTTCAAAGATTCAAAAGTTCAAAGGTTCAAAGGTTCAAAAGTTCAAAGGTTCAAAGGTTCAAAAGTTCAAAGGTTCAAAGATTCAAAAGTTCAAAGGTTCAAATGTTCAAATGTTCAAAGGTTCAAAAGTTCAAAGATTCAAAAGTTCAAAGGTACAAACATTCAAAAGTTCAAAGGTTCAAAGGTTCAAATGTTCAACGGTTCAAAGATTCAAAAGTTCAAAGCTTCAAAAGTTCAAAAAGTTCAAAGATTCAAAAGTTCAAAGCTTCAAAAGTTCAAAAAGTTCAAAGGTTCAAAAGTTCAAAGTTTCAAATGTTCAAAAAGTTCAAAGGTTCAAAAGTTCAAAGATTCAAAAGTTCAAAGTTTCAAAGGTTCAGAAGTTCAAAGATTCAAAAGTTCAAAGGTTCAAAGGTTCAAAGATTCAAAAGTTCAAAGGTTCAAAGGTACATAAGTTCAAATGTTCAAAGATTCAAAAGTTCAAAGGTTCAAATGTTCAAAAGTTCAAAGGTTCAAAAGTTCAAAGATTCAAAAGTTCAAAGCTTCAAAAGTTCAAAAAGTTCAAAGGTTCAAAAGTTCAAAGTTTCAAAGGTTCAAAAGTTCAAAGGTTCAAAAGTTCAAAGATTCAAAAGTTCAAATCTTCAAAAGTTCAAAGCTTCAAAAGTTCAAAAAGTTCAAAGATTCAAAAGTTCAAAGCTTCAAAAGTTCAAAAAGTTCAAAGGTTCAAAAGTTCAAAGTTTCAAATGTTCAAAAAGTTCAAAGGTTCAAAAGTTCAAAGATTCAAAAGTTCAAAGTTTCAAAGGTTCAGAAGTTCAAAGATTCAAAAGTTCAAAGGTTCAAAGGTTCAAAGATTCAAAAGTTCAAAGGTTCAAAGGTACATAAGTTCAAATGTTCAAAGATTCAAAAGTTCAAAGGTTCAAATGTTCAAAAGTTCAAAGGTTCAAAAGTTCAAAGATTCAAAAGTTCAAAGCTTCAAAAGTTCAAAAAGTTCAAAGGTTCAAAAGTTCAAAGTTTCAAAGGTTCAAAAGTTCAAAGGTTCAAAAGTTCAAAGATTCAAAAGTTCAAATCTTCAAAAGTTCAAAGCTTCAAAAGTTCAAAAAGTTCAAAGGTTCAAAAGTTCAAAGTTTCAAAGGTTCAAAAGTTCAAAGATTCAAAAGTTCAAAGGTTCAAAGGTTCAAAGATTCAAAACTTCAAAGGTTCAAAAGTTCAAAGATTCAAAAGTTCAAAAGTTCAAAGGTTCAAAGGTTCAAAGATTCAAAAGTTCAAAGGTTCAAAGGTTCAAAAGTTCAAAGGTTCAAAAGTTCAAAAGTTCAAAGGTTCAAAAGTTCAAAGATTCAAAAGTTCAAAGCTTCAAAGATTCAAAAGTTCAAAGGTTCAAAGGTTCAAAGATTCAAAAGTTCAAAGGTTCAAAGGTTCAAAAGTTCAAAGGTTCAAAGATTCAAAAGTTCAAAGGTTCAAATGTTCAAATGTTCAAATGTTCAAAGGTTCAAAAGTTCAAAGATTCAAAAGTTCAAAGGTTCAAAGGTTCAAAGATTCAAAAGTTCAAAGTTTTAAAGGTTCAAAGATTCAAAAGTTCAAAGGTTCAACGTTTCAAAGATTCAAAAGTTCAAAGGTTCAAAGGTTCAAAGATTCAAAAGTTCAAAGTTTTAAAGGTTCAAAGATTCAAAAGTTCAAAGGTTCAAAAGTTCAAAGATTCAAAAGTTCAAAGGTTCAAAGATTCAAAGTTTCAAATGTTCAAATGTTCAAAGGTTGAAAAGTTCAAATGTTCAAAGTTTCAAAAGTTCAAAGATTCAAAAGTTCAAAGGTTCAAAGATTCAAAAGTTCAAAGGTTCAAAGGTTCAAAGATTCAAAAGTTCAAAGGTTCAAAGGTTCAAAGATTCAAAAGTTCAAAGTTTTAAAGGTTCAAAGATTCAAAAGTTCAAAGTTTCAAAAGTTCAAAGATTCAAAAGTTCAAAGGTTCAAAGATTCAAAAGTTCAAAGGTTCAAAGGTTCAAAGATTCAAAAGTTCAAAGGTTCAAAGGTTCAAAGATTCAAAAGTTCAAAGTTTTAAGGTTCAAAGATTCAAAGTTTCAAATGTTCAAATGTTCAAAGGTTGAAAAGTTCAAAAGTTCAAAGATTCAAAAGTTCAAAGGTTCAAAGATTCAAAAGTTCAAAGGTTCAAATGTTCAAAGTTTCAAATGTTCAAAGATTCAAAAGTTCAAAGGTTCAAAGATTCAAAAGTTCAAAGGTTCAAAGGTTCAAAGGTTCAAAAGTTCAAAGGTTCAAAGGTTCAAAAGTTCAAAGGTTCAAAGATTCAAAAGTTCAAAAGTTCAAAGATTCAAAAGTTCAAAGGTTCAAAGATTCAAAAGTTCAAAGGTTCAAAGGTTCAAAGGTTCAAAAGTTCAAAGGTTCAAAGGTTCAAAAGTTCAAAGGTTCAAAGATTCAAAAGTTCAAAAGTTCAAAGGTTCAAAGGTTCAAAAGTTCAAAGGTTCAAAGATTCAAAAGTTCAAAGGTTCAAAGGTTCAAAGATTCAAAAGTTCAAAGGTTCAAAGGTTCAAAGATTCAAAAGTTCAAAGTTTTAAAGGTTCAAAGATTCAAAAGTTCAAAGGTTCAAAGATTCAAAAGTTCAAAGGTTCCAAGATTCAAAAGTTCAAAGGTTCAAAGGTTCAAAGATTCAAAAGTTCAAAGTTTTAAAGGTTCAAAGATTCAAAGGTTCAAAGGTTCAAAAGTTCAAAGATTCAAAAGTTCAAAGGTTCAAAGATTCAAAGTTTCAAATGTTCAAATGTTCAAAGGTTGAAAAGTTCAAATGTTCAAAGTTTCAAAAGTTCAAAGATTCAAAAGTTCAAAGGTTCAAAGATTCAAAAGTTCAAAGGTTCAAATGTTCAAAGTTTCAAAGATTCAAAAGTTCAAAGGTTCAAATGTTCAAAGTTTCAAATGTTCAAAGATTCAAAAGTTCAAAGGTTCAAAGATTCAAAAGTTCAAAGGTTCAAAGGTTCAAAGATTCAAAAGTTCAAAGGTTCAAAGGTTCAAAGATTCAAAAGTTCAAAGTTTTAAAGGTTCAAAGTTTCAAAAGTTCAAAGATTCAAAAGTTCAAAGGTTCAAAGATTCAAAAGTTCAAAGGTTCAAAGGTTCAAAGATTCAAAAGTTCAAAGGTTCAAAGGTTCAAAGATTCAAAAGTTCAAAGTTTTAAAGGTTCAAAGATTCAAAGTTTCAAAGGTTCAAATGTTCAAAGGTTGAAAAGTTCAAATGTTCAAAGTTTCAAAAGTTCAAAGATTCAAAAGTTCAAAGGTTCAAAGATTCAAAAGTTCAAAGGTTCAAAGGTTCAAAAGTTCAAAGGTTCAAAGGTTCAAAAGTTCAAAGGTTCAAAGATTCAAAAGTTCAAAGGTTCAAATGTTCAAATGTTCAAAGGTTCAAAAGTTCAAAGATTCAAAAGTTCAAAGGTACAAACATTCAAAAGTTCAAAGGTTCAAAGGTTCAAATGTTCAACGGTTCAAAGATTCAAAAGTTCAAAGCTTCAAAAGTTCAAAAAGTTCAAAGATTCAAAAGTTCAAAGCTTCAAAAGTTCAAAAAGTTCAAAGGTTCAAAAGTTCAAAGTTTCAAATGTTCAAAAAGTTCAAAGGTTCAAAAGTTCAAAGATTCAAAAGTTCAAAGTTTCAAAGGTTCAAAAGTTCAAAGATTCAAAGTTCAAAGGTTCAACGGTTCAAAAGTTCAAAGGTTCAAAGTTTCAAATGTTCAAAGGTTCAAAGATTCAAAGGTTCAAAAGTTCAAAGGTTCAATGGTTCAAAAGTTCAAAAGTTCAAAGGTTCAAAAGTTCAAAGGTTCAAATGTTCAAATGTTCAAAAGTTCAAAGGTTCAAAAGTTCAAAGGTTCAAATGTTCAAAGTTTCAAAAGTTCAAAGGTTCAAAGATTCAAAGATTCAAAAGTTCAAAGGTTCAACGGTTCAAAGTTTCAAAGATTCAATGGTTCAAAGGGTCAACGGTTCCCCGGTTCATTGGTTCAAAGGTTGAGCGGCAGAGAGATTCTCCCCCTCCCCCAGTGACCCCCCCTCCCCCCAGTGACCCCCCCCCTCCCCCCAGTGACCCCCCCTCCCCCAGTGACCCCCCCCTCCCCCCAGTGACCCCCCCCTCCCCCCAGTGACCCCCCTCCCCCCAGTGACCCCCCCCTCCCCCCAATGACCCCCCCTCCCCCCAGTGACCCCCTCCTCCCCCCCCCCGACCCACTCACTGACCTGCATGACCTCATGGTCAGAATCCATCATCATTTCCAACATGAATCTCTTGTTATTCTCCAAATCGCGCTTTGTCAGGCTGTTCGATCCATCAAACAGAAAGACCACATCGACTTGGACCACGGTGCATTCTGCGAGAGAGGGAGGGAGAACGAGGGAGGAAGACTCTCTTAGTTGGCGAGGGAATTCGTGTTCCCATTGGGGCGGCGGGGGAGAGGACAACCTGAGGCTACGGTCTTTGCGACCACCTGAACCCCACCACGTCCCATCTCACGTGTGGACATCCCTTGGGGGAGCAGCTCGCTCAGTCTCGTCTCCGACTCACAAGGTCGTGGGTTCGAGCCCCACACTCGCTCCAGAGACGACAGCTCCAAAATACAGGCCGGCATCCCCTGGTGCCAGGACTGAGGGAGCGCCGCACTGTCGGAGGGTCGGTACTGAGGGAGCGCCGCACTGTCGGAGGGTCGGTACTGAGGGAGCGCCGCACTGTCGGAGGGTCGGTACTGAGGGAGCGCCGCACTGTCGGAGGGTCGGTACTGAGGGAGCGCCGCACTGTCGGAGGGTCGGTACTGAGGGAGCGCCGCACTGTCGGAGGGTCGGTACTGAGGGAGCGCCGCACTGTCGGAGGGTCGGTACTGAGGGAGCGCCGCACTGTCGAGGGTCGGTACTGAGGGAGCGCCGCACTGTCGGAGGGTCGGTACTGAGGGAGCGCCGCACTGTCGGAGGGTCAGTGCTGAGGGACTTTCTCTCTCTCTTTCTCTGTTTCTTTCTCTCTCTTTCTCTCTCTTTCCTTCATTCTCTCTCTGTGTCTCACTCTATCTCTATCTCTCTCTTCTGTCTGTCTCTCTCTCTGTCTCTCATTCTCTCTCTTTCTCTCTCGCTCTCTCGCTCTCCCTTTCCCTCTCTCTCTCTTTCTCTTACTCTCTCACTTTATCTCTCTCTCTCCCTCTTTCTCTCTCCCTCTCTCTCTGACTCTCTCTCTCTTTCCTTCTCTCCCCCCTCTCCCTCTCACTCTCTCTCCCTCTCTCTCCCTCTCTCTCTCCCTCTCTCTCCCTCTCTCTCTCTCCCTCTCTCCCTCTCTCCCTCTCTGTCTCTCTCCCTCTTTCTTTCTTTGTCTCTCACTTTATCTCTCTCTCTCTCTGTCTCTCTCTCTGACTCTCTCTCTCTTTCCTTCTCTCCCCCTCTCCCTCTCCCTCTCCCTCTCCCTCTGTCTCTCTCTCTCTCTTTCTTTCTTTGTCTCTCACTTTATCTCTCTCTCTCTCTCTCTCTCTCCCTCCCTCTCTCTCTCTCTCTCCCTCTCTCTCGCTCCTCTCCCTCTCTCTCTCTCGCTCCCTCTCTCTCTCTCTCCCTCTCTCTCTCGCTCCCTCTCTCTCGCTCCCCCTCTCTCTCTCTCCCTCTCTCTCCCTCTCTCTCTCTCTCTCTCGCTCCCTCTCTCTCTCTCTCCCTCTCTCTCTCTCGCTCCCTCTCTCTCTCTCTCTTTCAGTTGTTGATGGCGACTGACTCTTACCTTCGTGCATGGGTTTCAGACTCTCGAATTGCTCGAGATTCTCATTGAAGATATAGCAAATGCCATTCAGATGCATATTCGAGATACAAGTCTGGGGGACATTGGATCCACAGGCCTGGAGAGCACAGTGAGAATCAGGTGAGAGACATGGACACCCATTCCCAGCCTCGTCCCCTTCCCACCCTCCCTCCGCCTCCCCTCGGATGTGGCTCAGTTGGTCACTCACTCGTGCCTGAGTCAAAAGGTCATGGGTGCGAGCCCCAGTCCAGAGAGTTGAACCTCAAAACCCAGGCCGACACTCCCCAGTTGCCCAGGACTGAGGGAGCGCCGCACTGTCGGAGGGTCAGTACTGAGGGAGCGCCGCACTGTCGGAGGGTTGGTACTGAGGGAGCGCCGCACTGTCGGAGGGTCGGTACTGAGGGAGCTCCGCACTGTCGGAGGGTCGGTACTGAGAGAGCGCCGCACTGTCGGAGGGTCAGTACTGAGGGAGCGCCGCACTGTCGGAGGGTCGGTACTGAGGGAGCGCCGCACTGTCGGAGGGTCGGTACTGAGGGAGCGCCGCACTGTCGGAGGGTCAGTACTGAGGGAGCGCCGCACTGTCGGAGGGTCGGTACTGAGGGAGCGCCGCACTGTCGGAGGGTCAGTACTGAGGGAGCGCCGCACTGTCGGAGGGTCGGTACTGAGGGAGCGCCGCACTGTCGGAGGGTCAGTACTGAGGGAGCGCCGCACTGTCGGAGGGTCGGTACTGAGGGAGCGCCGCACTGTCGGAGGGTCAGTACTGAGGGAGCGCCGCACTGTCGGAGGGGCCGTCTTTCGGACGAGATGTTAAACCGAGGGCCCCGTCTGCCCCTCTCAGGTGGGTGTAAAAGATCCCATGGCCACTATTGGAAGAAGAGCAGGGGGGAGTTCTCCCCGGGGTCCTGGGGCGGAATTTTTATCCCTCAAACCAACACCACCGGGGAGAAGCAACAACATCAGATTAACTTGGTCATAGAACTGATTTGCTGCCTGTGGGTTCTTGCTGTGCACTAACTGCCTGCACGGTCAGAGCGACCGGGCGTCACACGCAGGGCTCGGGTGGTGACGTTTCGTGGGACGCCTGCTGAGGAAGGTGAGAACGCCCGGTACAAACCCGCGATCCTTAATCCCGTCGAGCAGAGTTTTACGTTTAAGGGGACACTCACCACCAGACGCGACGCCGATGATTCCAGAGTGGACAGGCTGGTATTTTCAGGGCCTCCTGCGGCAGAATAGCGACAAGTCAGTCGTTTTGTTTACTTTCCATCCCTCGACTCGCTTTGCTTCCCCCCCCACAACCGTGGCATTGCTCGCAGTGAGCGGGCCCACGCCCTGATGTTGTACAGCGACAGTCTCACACTGCGTCACCTCGTAACGGGATACCGGGCAGGCGGAACCTCAGCCTGCCCCTTTGAGAGGCAGCTGGTGTTCAGCCAGGACTGTCCCTTTAAGAGGCAGCTGGTGTTTAGCTAGGACTGTCCCTTTAAGAGGCAGCTGGTGTTCAGCCAGGACTGTCCCTTTAAGAGACAGCTGGTGTTTTGCTAGGACTGTCCCTTTAAGAGGCAGCTGGTGTTCAGCCAGGACTGTCCCTTTAAGAGGCAGCTGCTGTTTAGCTAGGACTGTCCCTTTTAAGAGGCAGCAGGTGTTCAGCCAGGACTGTCCCTTTAAGAGGCAGCTGGTGTTCAGCCAGGACTGTCCCTTTAAGAGGCAGCAGGTGTTTAGCTAGGACTGTCCCTTTAAGAGGCAGCTGGTGTTCAGCCAGGACTGTCCCCTTTAAGAGGCAGCTGGTGTTTTGCTAGGACTGTCCCTTTAAGAGGCAGCAGGTGTTTAGCTAGGACTGTCCCTTTAAGAGGCAGCTGGCGTTCAGCCAGGACTGTCCCTTTAAGAGGCAGCAGGTGTTTCGCTAGGACTGTCCCTTTAAGAGGCAGCTGGCGTTCAGCCA
>NW_027139668.1:87389-119777 GCF_035084215.1 Heptranchias perlo
TAGAGGCGGGAGAGAGGGGAGGGGGGAGAGGGGGGAGGAGAGAGGGGGGAGAGGGGGGAGAGGAGAGGGGGGAGGGGAGAGAGGGGGGAGAGGAGAGGGGGAGGGGAGAGAGGGGGGCGAGGAGAGGGGGAGGGGAGAGAGAGGAGAGAGGGGATATGGGAGAGAGGGGAAAGAGGGGATATGGGAGAGAGGGGATATGGGAGAGAGGGGGAGAGAGGGGAGAGGAGAGAGGGGAGGGGAGAGAGGGGAGGGGGGAGAGGGGAGAGGGGGAGAGGGGAGAGGGGGAGAGGGGAGAGGGGAGAGGGGGGAGAGGGGAGGGGGGAGAGAGGGTGGAGAGAGGGGAGAGGAGAGGGGGGAGAGGAGAGGGGGAGGGGAGAGAGAGGAGAGAGGGGATATGGGGAGAGAGGGGAAAGAGGGGGTGGGGGAGAGAGGGAGAGAGGAGAGAGGGGAGGGGAGGGGAGAGAGGGGGGAGAGAGGGGAGAGGAGAGAGGGGAGGGGAGAGAGGAGAGAGGGGAGAGAGGAGATAGGGGGGAGAGGGGAGAGGAGAGAGGGGAGAGAGGAGAGAGGGGGGAGAGGGGAGAGGGGGGGAGGGGAGGAGAGAGAGGAGAGGGGGGAGAGAGGGGGGAGAGTGGAAGAGAGATAGGAGAGAGGGGAGAGAGGGGGGAGAGGGGGAGGAGAGAGAGGGGGAGAGGGGGAGAGGGGAGGAGAGAGGGGAGAGGGGGGAGAGGGGGAAGAGGAGAGGGGGGAGGGGAGAGAGGGGGGGAGAGGAGAGGGGGGAGGGGAGAGAGGGGGGAGAGGAGAGAGGGGGGAGAGGAGAGGGGGGAGGGGAGAGGAGAGAGGGAGGGAGAGAGGGAGGAGAGGGGAAAGAGGGGCTATGGGAGAGAGGGGAAAGAGGGGGCGGGGAGAGAGGGGGGAGAGAGGGGAGAGGAGAGAGGGGAGGGGAGAGGGGGGAGAGGGGGGAGAGGGGAGAGGGGGAGAGGGGAGAGAGGGGGGAGATGGGAGAGGGGAGAGGGGGGAGAGGGGGAGGGGGGAGGGGAGAGAGAGGAGAGAGGAGAGAGGGGGGAGGTGGGAGAGAGGGGAGAGAGGGGGCGGGGAGAGAGAGGAGAGAGGGGGGAGAGAGGGGGGAGAGAGAGGGAGAGAGGAGAGAGAGGGAGAGGAGAGGGGGGAGGGGAGAGAGAGGAGAGAGGGGATATGGGAGAGAGGGGAAAGAGGGGCTATGGGAGAGAGGGGAAAGAGGGGGCGGGGAGAGAGGGGGGAGAGAGGGGAGAGGAGAGAGGGGAGGGGAGAGGGGGAGAGGGGGGAGAGGGGGAGAGGGGAGAGGGGAGAGAGGGGGGAGATGGAGAGGGGGGGAGAGGGAGAGGGGGAGGGGAGAGAGAGGAGAGGAGAGAGGGGGAGGTGGAGAGAGGGAGAGAGGGGGCGGGGAGAGAGGAGAGAGGGGGAGAGAGGGGGGAGAGAGAGGGGAGAGAGTGGGGAGAGAGAGGGGAGAGAGGGGGGAGAGAGAGGGGAGAGAGGAGAGAGGGGGAGAGAGGGGGGAGAGAGAGGGGAGAGAGGAGAGAGGGGGGAGAGAGAGGGGAGAGAGGAGAGAGGGGGGAGAGAGGGGGGAGAGAGAGGGAGAGAGGAGAGAGGGGGGAGAGAGGGTGGAGAGAGGGGGGAGAGAGAGGGGAGAGCACACTCACACTCACACTCACACTCACTCACACTCACATGTCAGTGTGAGGTGTTCCCCAGGGGTCAGTCTGAGACCCACTGCTCTATTTGAGATCTATTCATGACCCGGACTCGGGGACAGAGGGAACCATTTCAAAGATTGCAGGTGGCACGAAACTCAGGGATGCGGTGAACAACGTGGAGGATGGTGAAAGACTCCAGGAGGGCAGAGACGCACTGGTGAGACGGGGCGGACACGGGGCAGATTAAATTTAACACAGAGAAGGGTGAAGTGACGCATTTCGGTAGGAAAAACGAGGAGAGGCAATAGGAGCTAAAGGGTACAATTCTAAAAGGGGGTGCAGGAACTGAGAGACCCGGGGGTGCGTGTACACAAATCTTTGAAGGTGGCGGGACAGGTTGAGAAGGGTGTTTAAAAAAGCAGACGGGATCCCAGGCTTTATTAATAGAGGCACAGAGTACAAAGCAAGGGAGTTATACTAAACCCTTTATATAAAACACTGGTTGGGCCACATCTGGAGTATTGTGTCCAGTTCTGGGCACCGCACTTTAGGAAAGATGTGAAGGCCTTAGAGAGGGTGAGGAAGAGATTTACTCGAGTGATTCCAGGGATGAGGGACTTCAGTGACGTGGACAGACGGGAGAAGCTGGGGTTGTTCTCCTCGGAACAGAGAGGCAGGGGGCGCACTGGGACGAATTGGGTAGCTCTTTCAAAGGGCCAGCACAGGCACGGTGGGCAGAATGGCCTCCTCCCGACCCGTGCGATCCTCCGAAGGGAGAAATCGGAAGACCAGAATTGAGCACCGAGAGGATATCGCACTGCCTGTTTCTCGTACGTTTGGCTCCGAGGCGGGGAAGAGATGACCCAGCGGGGAAACGATTTATTGCCCTGCTGTTTCAGCCAAGAGGCGTTTCTGTTCTTGCCTGTTGACAGGAAAGCCTTTCTGCTTTTCTCACGCAGTGGTTGAATTGAGCAACAGTCAACCATGAACAACACGAAGAAAACAACACCTCCCTTCTACACCTGCTTTAACGTCAAGAAGATCCCGCAAGGCCCCTCACAGCAGCGGAAATCAGAAATAGTCTGACCTCCACCCCGGCCCGGGTCACAGGAGGAGATATGGGGACAGGAGACCAATAGATCGGAGAAAGAGGGAGGTTTAAAGGAGGGTCTTAAAGGAGTAGAGAGAGGAGGAGAGGAGGGAGAGAGAGAGGCGGAGAGAGAGGTGGAGAGAGAGAGGGAGGGAGAGGGAGAGAGAGAGAGAGAGGGGGAGAGGGAGAGAGTGAGAGAGAGAGAGGAGGAGAGGGAGGGAGAGAGAGAGGCGGAGAGAGAGGTGGAGAGAGAGAGGAGGGAGAGGGAGAGAGAGAGAGAGAGAGAGAGGGGGAGAGGGAGAGAGAGAGAGGAGGAGAGGGAGGGAGAGAGAGAGGCGGAGAGAGAGGTGGAGAGAGAGAGGGAGGGAGAGGGAGAGGCGGAGAGAGAGAGAGAGGAGAGGTTCAGAGAGAGAGGGTGAGGGAGAGAGAGAGAGGGAGGGAGAGAGGGAGGGAGAGAGGGAGAGAGAGGGGGAGAGAGAGAGAGAGAGGGAGGGAGGGAGAGAGGGAGAGAGGGAGGGAGAGGTTCAGAGAGAGAGGGTGAGGGAGAGAGAGAGGGAGGGAGAGAGGCGGAGAGAGAGAGAGAGGGAGAGGTTCAGAGAGAGAGGGTGAGGGAGAGAGAGAGAGGGAGGGAGAGAGAGAGATGGAGGGAGAGAGGCGGAGAGGTTTAGAGAGAGAGGGAGAGAGAGAGAGGAGGAGAGGGAGGGAGAGAGGGGGAGAGAGAGAGAGAGAGAGAGAGGGAGGGAGGGAGGGAGAGAGGGAGAGAGAGAGGGAGAGGTTCAGAGAGAGAGGGTGAGGGAGAGAAAGAGAGGCGGAGAGGTTTAGAGAGAGAGGGAGAGGGAGAGAGAGAGGTGGAGAGGTTTAGAGAGAGAGGGAGAGGGAGAGAGGGAGAGGGAGAGGTTCAGAGAGAGGGAGGGAGAGAGAGAGGCGTAGAGTTTTAGAGAGAGAGGTTTAGAAAGAGGCGGAGAGGTTTAGAGAGAGAGGGAGAGAGGGAGAGGTTCACAGAGAGAGGGAGAGGGAGAGAGAGAGTCAGAGAGGTTCAGAGAGAGAGGGTGAGGGAGAGAGAGAGAGGGTGAGGGAGAGAGAGAGAGGGTGAGGGAGAGAGAGAGGGTGAGGGAGAGAAAGAGGCGGAGAGGTTCAGAGAGAGAGAGTGAGGGAGAGAGAGAGAGGGAGAGGTTTAGAGAGAGAGAGAGAGGGAGAGAGGGGAGAGGAGAGAGGGGAGGGGAGAGAGGGGAGGGGAGAGAGGGGAGAGAGGAGGGGAGAGAGGAGAGAGGAGAGAGGGGAGGGGAGAGAGGAGAGAGGGGGGAGAGGGGAGGGGAGAGAGAGGAGACAGGGGAGGGGAGAGAGAGGAGAGAGGGGAGGGGAGAGAGAGGAGAGTGGGGAGGGGAGAGGGGGGAGAGAGAGGGGAGGGAGAGAGGCGGAGAGAGAGAGAGAGGGAGAGGTTCAGAGAGAGAGGGTGAGGGAGAGAGAGAGAGGGAGGGAGAGAGACCCCTCTCATTCCCCACTCATTCCCCACTCAGTCCCTTATACCCCTCTATAAGGACCCCTCTCATTCCCCACTCAGTCCCTTATACCCTCTATAAGGACCCCTCTCATTCCCCACTCAGTCCCTTATACCCCTCTATAAGGACCCCTCTCATTCCCCACTCAGTCCCTTATCCCCCTCTATAAGGACCCCTCTCATTCCCCACTCACTCCCTTATACCCCTCTATAAGGACCCCTCTCATTCCCCACTCAGTCCCTTATACCCCTCTATAAGGACCCACCTCATTCCCCACTCAGTCCCTTATACCCTCTATAAGGACCCATCTCATTCCCCACTCAGTCCCTTATACCCCTCTATAAGGACCCCTCTCATTCCCCACTCACTCCCTTATACCCCTCTATAAGGACCCCTCTCATTCCCCACTCAGTCCATTATACCCCTCTATAAGGACCCCTCTCATTCCCCACTCAGTCCCTTATACCCCTCTATAAGGACCCCTCTCATTCCCCACTCAGTCCATTATACCCCTCTATAAGGACCCCTCTCATTCCCCACTCACTCCCTTATACCCCTCTATAAGGACCCCTCTCATTCCCCACTCAGTCCCTTATACCCTCTATAAGGACCCCTCTCATTCCCCACTCAGTCCCTTATACCCTCTATAAGGACCCCTCTCATTCCCCACTCAGTCCCTTATACCCTCTATAAGGACCCATCTCATTCCCCACTCAGTCCCTTATACCCCTCTATAAGGACCCCTCTCATTCCCCACTCAGTCCCTTATACCCTCTATAAGGACCCCTCTCATTCCCCACTCAGTCCCTTATACCCTCTATAAGGACCCCTCTCATTCCCCACTCAGTCCCTTATCCCCCTCTATAAGGGCCCCTCTCATTCCCCACTCAGTCCCTTATACCCTCTATAAGGACCCCTCTCATTCCCCACTCAGTCCCTTATACCCTCTATAAGGACCCCTCTCATTCTCCACTCAGTCCCTTATACCCTCTATAAGGACCCCTCTCATTCCCCACTCAGTCCCTTATACCCTCTATAAGGACCCCTCTCATTCCCCACTCACTCCCTTATACCCCTCTATAAGGACCCCTCTCATTCCCCACTCACTCCCTTATACCCCTCTATAAGGACCCCTCTCATTCCCCACTCAGTCCCTTATACCCCTCTATAAGGACCCCTCTCATTCCCCACTCACTCCCTTATACCCCTCTATAAGGACCCCTCTCATTCCCCACTCAGTCCATTATACCCCTCTATAAGGACCCCTCTCATTCCCCACTCAGTCCCTTATACCCCTCTATAAGGACCCCTCTCATTCCCCACTCAGTCCATTATACCCCTCTATAAGGACCCCTCTCATTCCCCACTCACTCCCTTATACCCCTCTATAAGGACCCCTCTCATTCCCCACTCAGTCCCTTATACCCTCTATAAGGACCCCTCTCATTCCCCACTCAGTCCCTTATACCCTCTATAAGGACCCCTCTCATTCCCCACTCAGTCCCTTATACCCTCTATAAGGACCCATCTCATTCCCCACTCAGTCCCTTATACCCCTCTATAAGGACCCCTCTCATTCCCCACTCAGTCCCTTATACCCTCTATAAGGACCCCTCTCATTCCCCACTCAGTCCCTTATACCCCTCTATAAGGACCCCACTCATTCCCCACTCAGTCCCTTATACCCCTCTATAAGGACCCCTCTCATTCCCCACTCAGTCCCTTATACCCCTCTATAAGGACCCCACTCATTCCCCACTCAGTCCCTTATACCCCTCTATAAGGACCCCTCTCATTCCCCACTCAGTCCCTTATACCCCTCTATAAGGACCCCTCTCATTCCCCACTCAGTCCCTTATACCCTCTATAAGGACCCCTCTCATTCCCCACTCAGTCCCTTATACCCTCTATAAGGACCCCTCTCATTCCCCACTCACTCCCTTATACCCCTCTATAAGGACCCCTCTCATTCCCCACTCACTCCCTTATACCCCTCTATAAGGACCCCTCTCATTCCCCACTCAGTCCGTTGTACGCTCTATAAGGAGATAGAGAGTAAGATGAAACAGAAAGAAGCAGCCTATGACGGGTTTCAGGTTGATAACACAAGTGAGAACCAGGCAAAATATAGAAATTTCAGAGGGGAAGTGAAAAAGGAAACAAGAGGGGCAAAGAGAGAGTCTGAGAATAGGCTGGTGACCAACGTAAAAAGGGAATTTAAAAGTCTTCTCTAGACATGTAAACGGGTAGTAAGAGGAGGGGTGGGGCCGATTAGGGACCATAAAGGAGATCTACTCATAGAGGCAGAGGGGACGGCCGAGGTACTAAATGAGTACTTTGCATCCGTCTTTACCGAGGAAGAAGATGCTGCCAGAGTCTCAGTAAAGGAAGATGTAGTTGAGATACTGGATGGGCTAAAAATTGATGAAGAGAAGGTACTAGAAAGGCTGGCTGTACTTAAAGTCGATAAATCACCCGGTCCGGATGGGATGCTGAGGGAAGTGAGGGTGGAAATTGCGGAGGGACTGGCCATAATCTTCCAAACGTCCGGAGATACGGGGGGTGGTGCCAGAGGACTGGAGAATTGCAAATGTTACACCCTTGTTCAAAAAAGGGTGTCAGGATAAACCCAGCAACTACAGGCCGGTCAGTTTAACCTCAGTGGTGGGTGAACTTTTAGAAACGATAATCCGGGACAGAATTAACAGTCACTTGGACGAGGGTGGATTGATCAGGGAAAGCCAGCACGGATTTGTTAAAGGCAAATCATGTTTAACTAACCTGATGGAGTTTTTTGATGGGGTAACAGGGAGGGTCGATGAGGGCAATGCGGCGGATGCGGTGTATATGGACTTCTAAAAGGCGTTTGATAAAGTGCCGCACGGTAGGCTTATCATCAAGATTGCGGCCCGTGGAATAAAGGGGGCAGTAGCAACACGGATACAGAATTGGCGAAGGGACAGGAAACAGAGAGTAGTGGTGACCGGTTGTTTTTCGGACTGGAGGGAGGAGTACAGTGGTGCTCCCCAGGGGTCGGTGCTGGGACCACTGCTTTTCTTGATATATATCAATGACTTGGACTTGGGTGTACAGGGCACAATTTCCAAATTGGTTAAAAAAGCATACGGGATCCTGGGCTTTATAAATAGAGGCAGAGAGTACAAAAGTATGGAAGTCATGATGAACCTTTATAAAACACTGGTTCGGCCACAACTGGAGTATTGTGTCCAGTTCTGGGCACCGCACTTTAGGAAAGATGTGAAGGCCTTAGAGAGGCTGCAGAAGAGATTTACCAGAATGATTCCAGGGATGAGGGACTTTAGTGACGTGGAGAGACTGGAGAAGCTGGGGTTGTTCTCCTCGGAACAGAGACGGTCGCGAGGAGATTTGATCGAGGGGTTCAAAATCATGAAGGGTCCAGACAGAGTAGATGGAGAGAAACTGTTCCCATTGGTGGAAGGGTCAAGGACCAGAGGGCACGGATTTAAGGCGATTGGCAAAAGAACCAAAGGTGAGATGAGGAGAGACTTTTTTAACCAGCGAGTGGTGAGGATCTGGAATTTTTTTTTATTCGTTCACGGGATGTGGGCGTCGCTGGCGAGGCCGGCATTTATTGCCCATCCCTAATTGCCCCTTGAGAAGGTGGTGGTGAGCCGCCTTCTTGAACCGCTGCAGTCCGTGTGGTGACGGTTCTCCCACAGTGCTGTTAGGAAGGGAGTTCCAGGATTTTGACCCAGCGACGATGAGGGAACGGCCGATATATTTCCAAGTCGGGATGGTGTGTGACTCGGAGGGGAACGTGCAGGTGGTGTTGCTCCCATGTGCCTGCTGCCCTTGTCCTTCTAGGTGGTAGAGGTCGCGGGTTTGGGAGGTGCTGTCGAAGAAGCCTTGGCGAGTTGCTGCAGTGCATCCTGTGGATGGTCCACACTGCAGCTACGGTGCGCCAGTGGTGAAGGGAGTGAATGTTTAGGGTGGTGGATGGGGTGCCAATCACGCGGGCTGCTTTGTCCTGGATGGTGTCGAGCTTCTTGAGTGTTGTTGGAGCTGCACTCATCCAGGCAAGTGGAGAGTATTCCATCACACTCCTGACTTGTGCCTTGTAGATGGTGGAAAGGCTTTGGGGAGTCAGGAGGTGAGTCACTTGCCGCAGAATACCCAGCCTCTGACCTGCTCTTGGAGCCACAGTATTTATATGGTTGGTCCAGTTAAGTTTCTGGTCAATGGTGACCCCCAGGATGTTGATGGTGGGGGATTCGGCGATGGTAATGCCGTTGAATGTCAAGGGGAGGTGGTTAGACTCTCTCTTGTTGGAGATGGTCATTGCCTGGCACTTGTCTGGTGCGAATGTTACTGGCTGGATTTCACGCGCATGGAGACGGCACGGACGAGATGGGCCAAGTGGGCTCTGTCCGTGCTATTATCTTTCCATGATTATGTCTCTCAATCTCCACCTTTCAAACGTGATGAGCCTGATATTTTTCGACCGGCAGCGAACAGTACCAACAGTGAAGCATTTGGAATTCCCGACTTACCGTAGGGATATATGGGTTCACAGAAATGGTCGGCAGGATTACATCGATAGAGAGATCCATTCCCTCCCTCAGGGGCACTGACAATGACCCTGGAACACAAAAGTTGAACACAAGATCCCAGCCGGAGCTCAGTCCGTCTCTCTCTCTCTCTCTCTCTCTCTCTCGTCAGCCCCACACACACTCCAGCGACTCGAGCCTCGTAACCCAGGCCCGACACTCCCCGGTTACCCGGTACTGAGGGAGCCCCGCATCGTCGGAGGGTCGGTACTGAGGGAGCCCCGCGCCGTCGGAGGGTCGGTACTGAGGGAGCGCCGCACTGTCGGAGGGTCAGTACTGAGGGAGCCCCGCACTGTCGGAGGGTCGGTACCGAGGGAGGGCCGCACTGTCGGAGGGTCGGTACTGAGGGAGCGCTGCACTGTGGGAGGGTCTGTACTGAGGGAGCGCCGCACTGTCGGAGGGTCGGTACTGAGGGAGTGCCGCACTGTCGGAGGGTCGGTACTGAGGGAGCGCCGCACTGTCGGAGGGTCGGTACTGAGGGAGCGCTGCACTGTCGGAGGGTCAGTACTGAGGGAGCGCCGCACTGTCGGAGGGTCGGTACTGAGGGAGCGCCGCACTGTCGGAGGGTCGGTACCGAGGGAGCGCCTCACTGTCGGAGGGTCAGTACCGAGGGAGCGCCGCACTGTCGGAGGGTCGGTACTGAGGGAGCGCCGCACTGTCGGAGGGTCGGTACTGAGGGAGCGCCGCACTGTCGGAGGGTCGGTACAGAGGGAGCACTGCACTGTCGGAGGGTCAGTACCGAGGGAGCGCCGCACTGTCGGAGGGTCAGTACTGAGGGAGCGCCGCACTGTCGGAGGGTCAGTACCGAGGGAGCACTGCACTGTCGGAGGGTCAGTACCGAGGGAGCGCCGCACTGTCGGAGGGTCAGTACCGAGGGAGCGCCGCACTGTCGGAGGGTCAGTACTGAGGGAGCACTGCACTGTCGGAGGGTCAGTACCGAGGGAGCGCCGCACTGTCGGAGGGTCAGTACTGAGGGAGCGCCGCACTGTCGGAGGGTCAGTACCGAGGGAGCACTGCACTGTCGGAGGGTCAGTACCGAGGGAGCGCCGCACTGTCGGAGGGTCAGTACTGAGGGAGCGCCGCACTGTCGGAGGGTCAGTACTGAGGGAGCGCCGCACTGTCAGAGGGTCAGTACTGTCAGTAGTGAGTCAGAAACCCACGACCTTCTGACCCATACTGTACTTTAAATAAAAAGCTTACCACATGCCTTTTGCAAGTGAGGACAAAAATAGTCCGACCTGTCTGCGTTTAACGCATGAGATCTCATTCAAAAAACAAAAAACCAACGCCTCATGCCCATGTCCACTGGCCCCAGTTTTCAGAGTGTTATTTATATCATTGCTGTTTCCGAGTCCCAGATGACACACCCCTGACAACAGTCTCCCAGTGAGAGTAAAGCTCCCTCTACACTGTCCCATCAAACACTCCCAGGGCAGGTACAGGGTTAGATACAGAGTAAAGCTCCCTCTACACTGTCCCATCAAACACTCCCAGGGCAGGTACAGGGTTAGATACAGAGTAAAGCTCCCTCTACACTGTCCCATCAAACACTCCCAGGGCAGGTACAGGGTTAGATACAGAGTAAAGCTCCCTCTACACTGTCCCATCAAACACTCCCAGGGTCAGGTACAGGGTTAGATACAGAGTAAAGCTCCCTCTACACTGTCCCATCAAACACTCCCAGGGCAGGTACAGGGTTAGATACAGAGTAAAGCTCCCTCTACACTGTCCCGTCAAACACTCCCAGGGCAGGTACAGGGTTAGATACAGAGTAAAGCTCCCTCTACACTGTCCCGTCAAACACTCCCAGGGCAGGTACAGGGTTAGATACAGAGTAAAGCTCCCTCTACACTGTCCCGTCAAACACTCCCAGGGCAGGTACAGGGTTAGATACAGAGTAAAGCTCCCTCTGCACTGTCCCATCAAACACTCCCAGGGCAGGTACAGGGTTAGATACAGAGTAAAGCTCCCTCCACACTGTCCCGTCAAACACTCCCAGGGCAGGTACAGGGTTAGATACAGAGTAAAGCTCCCTCTACACTGTCCCGTCAAACACTCCCAGGGCAGGTACAGGGTTAGATACAGAGTAAAGCTCCCTCTGCACTGTCCCATCAAACACTCCCAGGGTCAGGTACAGGGTTAGATACAGAGTAAGGCTCCCTCTACACTGTCCCATCAAACACTCCCAGGGTCAGGTACAGGGTTAGATACAGAGTAAAGCTCCCTCTACACTGTCCCATCAAACACTCCCAGGGTCAGGAACAGGGTTAGATACAGAGTAAAGCTCCCTCTACACTGTCCCATCAAACACTCCCAGGGTCAGGTACAGGGTTAGATACAGAGTAAAGCTCCCTCTGCACTGTCGCATCAAACACTCCCAGGGTCAGGTACAGGGTTAGATACAGAGTAAAGCTCCCTCTACACTGTCCCATCAAACACTCCCAGGGTCAGGTACAGGGTTAGATACAGAGTAAAGCTCCCTCTACACTGTCCCATCAAACACTCCCAGGGTCAGGTACAGGGTTAGATACAGAGTAAAGCTCCCTCTACACTGTCCCATCAAACACTCCCAGGGTCAGGTACAGGGTTAGATACAGAGTAAAGCTCCCTCTACACTGTCCCGTCAAACACTCCCAGGGCAGGTACAGGGTTAGATACAGAGTAAAGCTCCCTCTGCACTGTCCCGTCAAACACTCCCAGGGTCAGGTACAGGGTTAGATACAGAGTAAAGCTCCCTCTACACTGTTCCATCAAACACTCCCAGGGCAGGTACAGGGTTAGATACAGAGTAAAGCTCCCTCTGCACTGTCCCATCAAACACTCCCAGGGCAGGTACAGGGTTAGATACAGAGTAAAGCTCCCTCTACACTGTCCAGTCAAACACTCCCAGGGCAGGTACAGGGTTAGATACAGAGTAAAGCTCCCTCTACCCTGGTAATCTGGTAAACCCACTCCGCACCCTTCTCCAAGACCCTAACATCCTCGGCCCTGCTCGCTTTGGTGTTTTTTTCGAAGTCCAGTGTGGACCGGAGTCCATTGTGAGGAGGAGAGGGCAGGTCAGCGACGGGAGGACGAGACTCTGACTCCTGGGCTTACCAGCTTTGACGATCGTTCCCGAACTGTAACACTCGTTGGCCAAACCGGCTCTCCTCCCCCTCGATGAATATTTCCGGCTGCTCCGTGTCGATATTGAAGCAATGCGAGGGGACGAAGCCTGAGAACAGAAATGTAACACTCACATTTTCTCACAGGTCCACATGCCTCTGATCTTTTGTGAGGTGTGAAACATCGCTGGCCTTCGATTGCTCGTAGATTATTAAACGGCTCCTTCCCCTGCGAGCTGGGGAGTTCTCACCCGCTGTGCCCTGGGGCCGATATTCAGCCCTCATCGCGCCAAGAATGAAAAAACAGATTATCCGGTCGTTTAGTCGAGAAAGAGTCGATAGTGAGAGAAACTCTTCCCGTAGGCGGAAGGATCGAGAACCAGGATAGGACGGGGCAGTGGGAGTGGCTGGATTGCACTTGCGGAGAGCCGGCACGCGCTGGAGGGGCCGATCGGCCTCCTTCTTTCGGTGATCTTTGTGGGATCTTGCTGTGTGCAAATCGGCTGCCGCGTTTCCCTACGTCACATCACTGTCCACACCTCAGAAAGTACTCCATTGGCTGCGAAATGTTTTGGGGCGTCCGGAGGTGGTGAGAGGGGCTGTAGAAATGGACGTCTGTTTTGTCCTCTGTTTCTCCATTAATTTATTGACTCATTAACCTGATTCTCCATTAATTTATTGATTCATCAATGTCTGATTCTCCATTAATTTATTGATTCATTAATGTCTGATTCTCCATTAATTTATTGATTCATTAATGTCTGATTCTCCATTAATTTATTGATTCATTAACCTGATTTTCCATTAATTTATTGACTCATTAATGTCTGATTCTCCATTAATTTATTGATTCATTAATGTCTGATTCTCCATTAATTTATTGATTCATTAACCTGATTCTCCATTAATTTATTGATTCATTAACCTGATTCTCCATTAATTTATTGATTCATTAATGTCTGATTCTCCATTAATTTATTGATTCATTAATGTCTGATTCTCCATTAATTTATTGATTCATTAACCTGATTCTCCATTAATTTATTGATTCATTAATGTCTGATTCTCCATTAATTTATTGATTCATTAATTCCTGATTCTCCAATAATTTATTCATTCATTAATGTCTGATTCTCCATTAATTTATTGATTCATTAATGCCTGATTCTCCATTAATTTATTGATTCATTAACCTGATTCTCCATTAATTTATTGATTCATTAATGTCTGATTCTCCATTAATTTACTGATTCATTAATTCCTGATCCTCCATTAATTTATTGATTCATTAATGTCTGATTCTCCATTAATTTATTGATTCATTAATCTGATTCTCCATTAATTTATTGATTCATTAATGTCTGATTCTCCATTAATTTATTGATTCATTAATGCCTGATTCTCCATTAATTTATTGATTCATTAATGTCTGATCCTCCATTAATTTATTGATTCATTAATGTCTGATTCTGCATTAATTTATTGATTCATTAACCTGATTCTCCATTAATTTATTGATTCATTAACCTGATCCTCCATTAATTTATTCATTCATTAATGCCTGATTCTCCATTAATTTATTGACTCATTAACCTGATTCTCCATTAATTTATTGATTCATTCATGCCTGATTCTCCATTAATTTATTGATTCATTAACTTGATTCTCCATTAATTTATTGATTCATTAATGTCTGATTCTCCATTAATTTATTGATTCATTAATGCCTGATTCTCCATTAATTTATTGATTCATTAAGAATAATCAAAAAACACAGAGGAGATTTACAAGGACATTGCCAGGGCTGGAGAATTTTAGCTATGAGGAAAGATTGGATAGGCTGGGGTTGTTTTCTTTGGAACGGAGGAGGCTGAGGGGAGATTTAATTGAGGTGTATAAAATTATGAGGGGCCTAGATAGAGTGGATAGGGAGGACCTATTTCCCTTAGCAGAGAGGTCAACAACCAGGGGGCATAGATTTAAAGTAATTGGCAGAAGGATTAGAGGGGAGCTGAGGAGAAATGTTTTCACCCAGAGGGTGGTGGGGGTCTGGAACTCACGGCCTGAGAGGGTGGGCGAGGCAGAAACCCTCAACTCATTTAGAAAGTACCTGGATGTCCACCTGAAGTGAGGTAACCTGCAGGGCTATGGACCAAGTGCTGGAAAGTGGGATTGGGCTGGATCGCTCTTCTGCGGCCAGCACGGCCACGATGAGCCGAATGGCCTCCTTCTGTGCCTTCTGAGAAAGGGCCAATGGAATGTTCGTCTTCATAACAAGAGGGCTTGAATCTAAAGCGGGAGGAGATCTTGCTACAGCCGTACAAAGATCTGGTTAGACCACGTCTGGGGTCCTGCGTTCAGTTCTGGGCACCGCACCTTAGAAAGGAGATATTGACCTTGGGAGGAGCGCAGCCCAGGTTCACCAGAACATTACCAGGGCTCCAAGGGTTAGATTATGAGGAGAGATTCCATAAACGAGACTTGTATTCCCTGGAATATGGAAGTTTAAGGGGGTGACTTGATTGAGGTCTTTAGGGTTTTGAAAGGAATTGATAGGGTCAATAGAGAGAAGCCTTTCTCCCGCTGGTGGGGGGAGTCCAGGACAAAGGGGGGCACAACCTTAAAATCAGAGCCAGGCCATTCAGGAGAGAAGTCAGGAAACACTTCTTCATGCAAAGTGTGGTAGAAGTGTGGAATTCTCTCTCACCGAAAGCAGTAGATGCCCGCTCGATTAATCATTTTACATCTGGAGATCGATGGACATTTGCCAGCCAAGGGTATTAAGGGACACGGAGGCAAGACGGATGGATGGAGATCTGCCCACGATTTCATTGAATGGCGGAACAGGCTCGAGGGGCTGAATGGCCTTCTCCTGTTCCTGGACCACTGCTTTTCTTGATATATATTAATGACTTGGACTCGGGTGTACTGGGCACAATTTCCAAATTTGCAGATGACACAAAACTTGGAAGGGTGGGTGAACAGTGAGGAGGGTAGTGATAGACTTCAAGAGGATATAGACAGGCTGGTGGAATGGGCGGACACGAGGCAGATGAAATTTAACGCAGAAAAATGCGAGGTGATACATTTCAGTAGGAAGATCGAGGAGAGGCAAAATAAACTAGAGGGCACAACTCTAAAAGAGGTACAGGAACAGAGAGATCTGGGGGTATTTGTGCACAAATCGTTGAAGGTGGCAGGGCAGGTTGAGAAAGTGGTTAAAAAGCATCTGGGATCCTGGGCTTTATAAATAGAGGCAGAGAGTACAAAAGTATGGAAGTCATGATGAACCTTTATAAAACACTGGTTCGGCCACAACTGGAGTATTGTGTCCAGTTCTGGGCACCGCACTTTAGGAGAGATGTGAAGGCCTTAGAGAGGGTGAGGAAGAGATTTACTCGAGTGATTCCAGGGTTGAGGGACTTTAGTGACGTGGACAGACTGGAGGAGCTGGGGTTGTTCTCCTTGGAACAGAGACGGTCGCGAGGAGATTTGATCGAGGGGTTCACAATCATGAAGGGTCCAGACAGAGTAGATGGAGAGAAACTGTTCCCATTGGCGGAAGGGTCAAGGACCAGAGGGAATAGATTTAAGGTGATTGGCAAAAGAACCAAAGGTGAGATGAGGAGAGACTTTTCTCCCCAGCGAGTGGTGAGGATCTGGAATGCACTGCCCGAGGGGGAGGTGGAGGCAGATTCAATCATGGCCTTCGAAAGGGAACTGGATAAGGACTTGAGAGGGAGAAAATTTGCAGGGGCTACGGGGGGAGTGGGACTGGCTGGATTGCTCTTGCAGAGAGCCAGCACGCACTCGATGGGCGGAATGACCTCCTTCCCCTGCTGTAACCTTTCTACGCTTCTAAGATTCTGCTCGCTGTTTCCTTTCTCACTCATGCAAAAATCTAACACCTTAAATTCTCTCAAGTTCCTGTGTTATAATTCGACCTGTTTGCACTCTCGCTGTGATGTATTACAGTCAGCGCTTGTCAAAACTGGAGAGTTTCTGCCCGCCTGTCTCTTGGGAAGTATCTCATCAAAGCCTTCCCCCCCTGCCAGTTTTTTCTCGGTAACTGAAAATTTGAACCTCCGCAAAAAAAAGGTTTTGAAAAGGTTACGCATTTCACCATCGCGTGATTACAGCTGGCTCTTAAATTCCACCCCACCAGCATCTCCCACCCTCCGTCAACCAAAATTCTGCTGCTGCCCCGTCTCCTAACTCACGCCATGTCCCGCTCACCCCCTGTGCTCGCTGTCCAACATCGGCTCCCGGTCCGGGAACGCCTCGATTTTCAAATTCTCATCCTCGTTTTCAAATCCCTCCATCGCCCCTCGCCCCCTCCCTCCCTGTCTCTGTAACCTCCTCCAGCCCCTACAACCCTCCGAGATCTCTGCCCTCCTCCGATTCCGGCCTCTTGTCCATCCCCCCGTTCCCTTCGCTCCACCATTGGCGGCCGTGCCTTCAGCCGCCCGGGCCCCGAGCTCTGGAATTCCCTCCCTAATCCTCTCCGCCTCCCTCCCTCCTCCTTTACGATGCTCCTTAAAACCTCCCTCTTTGACCAAGCTTTTGGTCACCTGTCCTAATATCTCCTTATGTGGCCCGGGGTCAGATTTGATTTGATAATCGCTCCTGTGGGGTGCCCTGGGACATTTCACTGTGTTAAGGCTGCCGTATAATTGCAAGTTGTTCTTGTTAATATCTTCAAAAATAACATTTCTTGAAATCCTCACTCTCCCCAAAAATGGCGACTCGATATTTTTGTACATGGCAGAGACTCCGATTAGCTGAAGGCAGATCCCTGTGGGATTGGTGTGTGCAACCTGCTCAGTTTCCCCAGGATGCAATGGTAGCTTTTAGTTTGCCAAATGACAGAATGCTTCCCTCTCAGTCACCAACAAAACCTATCCGTTGAAAATTTAACAGCATCCGTCAACTAAAATTTATGTTAAGGATTTTGAATTAAAAAAAGAGAGGCTGTGTGTGAGAGAGAAAGAGAGAGAGAGAGAGAAAACATGATCGAATGGATCGGTTACACATCTGTTGTTGCTTTCAAATTATAAATACTCTACGGACTTCAGAAAGCATATTAAGCTGAGAGACAAGAGAGTGTGTCTTTCCTCATCTTAATGTTGAGTTCTTTGTTTAAAAAAAAGCAAAGGTTTTGACTTTGGAAATCAAACAAAGCCACTGATTATCCCTTGATTATGAACCGTGTTTTATTAATGGTTAGACTATTTTAACAATTGGGAATCTGTGAGAGGGAGAATGAGAGAGATAGAGGCAGAGAGACAAATTAAGATATAAAAAAAAGATTTGCATTTATATAGCGTCTATCACCACCTCAAGACGTCCTAAAAGTCTTTACAGCCAATGAAGTACATTTTGAAGAGTAGTCACTGTTGTAATGTGGGAAACGCAGCAGCCAATTAACGCACAGCAAGATCCCACAAACCGCAATGTGATAAATGACCCAGATCATCTGTTTTTTTTCGTGATGTTGGTTGAGAGATAGAAGCTCGACATCATCCAGGACAAAGCAGCCCGCTTGATTGGCACCCCATCCACCACCCTAAACATTCACTCCCTTCACCACCGGCGCACCGTGGCCGCAGTGTGTACCATCCACAGGATGCACTGCAGCAACTCGCCAAGGCTTCTTCGACAGCACCTCCCAAACCCGCGACCTCTACCGCCTAGAAGGACAAGAGCAGCAGGCACATGGGGAACAACACCACCTGCACGTTCCCCTCCGAGTCACACACCATCCCGACTTGGAAATCTATCGGCCGTTCCTTCATTGTCGCTGGGTCAAAATCCTGGAACTCCCTTCCTAACAGCACTGTGGGAGAACCTTCACCACACGGACTGCAGCGGTTCAAGAAGGCGGCTCACCACCACCTTCTCGAGGGGGCAATTAGGGATGGGCAATAAATGCCAGCCTCGCCAGCGACGCCCACATCCCGTGAACGGATGATAAAAAAATGGTGGAGATAGATTGAAAGAAAGAGTTTGCATCTCTCCCACCACCTCAAGCTCCTCCGCACCCTCTCAAAGGCCTTCTCATCTTTCCGAAAGTGCGGTGCCCAGAACTGGACACAATACCCCAGTTGTGGCCCAACCAGTGTTTTATAAAGGGTTTAGCATAACTCCCTTGCTTTTGTACTCTATGCCTCTGTTCGCAAAACCAAGGAATCCCATATGTTTTTTTAACTGCCTTCTCAACCTGCCCTGCCACCTTCGAAGATTTATGTTCCAAAACCCACTGCCAGTCTCTTCGTTCCTGCACTTAGTACAGTCATGTCCTGTGAGAAACTCAGCAGCAGCATTAAATGGACAATCAGTTAGCTTTGTTACACAACAAGGCAAAATTAAGCATGTTCCAGGAAGCAGAGTCTTAAAATATGCAGAAGATTAGATTTCTATGAAAAAATGCAAGATTGTATATCGCAAATTCAGATTGAAACTGAGAGCATAAATTCGACACTCAGTCAGCACGGGTTAGATACAGAGTAAAGCTCCCTCTACACTGTCCCGTCAAACACTCCCAGGGTCAGGTACAGGGTTAGATACAGAGTAAAGCTCCCTCTACACTGTCCCATCAAACACTCCCAGGGTCAGGTACAGGGTTAGATACAGAGTAAGGCTCCCTCTACACTGTCCCGTCAAACACTCCCAGGGCAGGTACAGAGTTAGATACAGAGTAAGGCTCCCTCCACACTGTCCCATCAAACACTCCCAGGGCAGGTACAGGGTTAGATACAGAGTAAAGCTCCCTCTACACTGTCCCGTCAAACACTCCCAGGGCAGGTACAGGGTTAGATACAGAGTAAGGCTCCCTCTACACTGTCCCGTCAAACACTCCCAGGGCAGGGACAGGGTTAGATACAGAGTAAGGCTCCCTCTACACTGTCCCGTCAAACACTCCCAGGGCAGGTACAGGGTTAGATACAGAGTAAAGCTCCCTCTACACTGTCCCATCAAACACTCCCAGGGCAGGTACAGGGTTAGATACAGAGTAAAGCTCCCTCTACACTGTCCTGTCAAACACTCCCAGGGCAGGTACAGGGTTCGATACAGAGTAAAGCTCCCTCTACACTGTCCCATCAAACACTCCAGGGCAGGTACAGGGTTAGATACAGAGTAAAGCTCTCTCTCCCTTTCTTTTTCGCTCCCTCTCTCCTTCATTCACTCTTCCTTCTCCCTCTCTCTCTCTCACACTTTCTTTCCGCACGGCTGCCCTCCATGCCTCCCTCGACCACCTCCATGCCTCCCTCCAACTCCCCCTCAACCCCCGGAGGGAAACAGTTGCAGAAACCTCGAGCAGCCCCGGGCGATCGGCCATCGCCCGTCCCATTCCAGGGCAGCCAGAGAGGCAGGCACGACAAAATCGAAGGCACGGACTCACCCCAGACGCAAAAGAGCAACACGGCCACGAGACACACCATCTCTTTGCCAGGACGCACCTGCTCGACCGAACACAAGAGGCAGCAAACGATAGAGACCCGTCAGACACACAACCCACTTCCCCAGCAGACGTCGGCAATCTGAGTGACACCCAGAGCCAACGCTGGTAGGTTCCTTCCTTCAGATCACCGGGTCGGAGAGACCACGGGGTGAATCGTTGGCTGGTGAGAAAAGGGTGCCGATGCCAAGGAATTGATCGACGAGAGGGAGGGAGGGAGAGAATGAGGGGAGTGGGCGCTTATAGAGGGGTATGAGGGACTGAGTGGGGAATGAGAGGGGTCCTTATAGAGGGTATGAGGGACTGAGTGGGGAATGAGAGGGGTCCTTATAGAGGGTATAAGGGACTGAGTGGGGAATGAGAGGGGTCCTTATAGAGGGGTATAAGGGACTGAGTGGGGAATGAGAGGGGTCCTTATAGAGGGTATAAGGGACTGAGTGGGGAATGAGAGGGGTCCTTATAGAGGGTATAAGGGACTGAGTGGGGAATGAGAGGGGTCCTTATAGAGGGGTATAAGGGACTGAGTGGGGAATGAGAGGGGTCCTTATAGAGGGTATAAGGGACTGAGTGGGGAATGAGAGGGGTCCTTATAGAGGGTATAAGGGACTGAGTGGGGAATGAGAGGGGTCCTTATAGAGGGTATAAGGGACTGAGTGGGGAATGAGAGGGGTCCTTATAGAGGGTATAAGGGACTGAGTGGGGAATGAGAGGGGTCCTTATAGAGGGGTATGAGGGACTGAGTGGGGAATGAGAGGGGTCCTTATAGAGGGTATAAGAGACTGAGTGGGGAATGAGAGGGGTCCTTATAGAGGGGTATGAGGGACTGAGTGGGGAATGAGAGGGGGGTCCTTATAGAGGGGGATAAGGGACTGAGTGGGGAATGAGAGGGGTCCTTATAGAGGGGTATGAGGGACTGAGTGGGGAATGAGAGGGGTCCTTATAGAGGGTATAAGGGACTGAGTGGGGAATGAGAGGGGTCCTTATAGAGGGTATAAGGGACTGAGTGGGGAATGAGAGGGGTCCTTATAGAGGGGTATCAGAGAATGAGTGGGGAATGAGAGGGGTCCTTATAGAGGGTATAAGGGACTGAGTGGGGAATGAGAGGGGTCCTTATAGAGGGTATAAGGGACTGAGTGGGGAATGAGAGGGGTCCTTATAGAGGGGTATGAGGGACTGAGTGGGGAATGAGAGGGGTCCTTATAGAGGGTATAAGGGACTGAGTGGGGAATGAGAGGGGTCCTTATAGAGGGGTATAAGGGACTGAGTGGGGAATGAGAGGGGTCCTTATAGAGGGGTATAAGGGACTGAGTGGGGAATGAGAGGGGTCCTTATAGAGGGGTATAAGAGACTGAGTGGGGAATGAGAGGGGTCCTTATAGAGGGTATAAGGGACTGAGTGGGGAATGAGAGCGGTCCTTATAGAGGGGGATAAGGGACTGAGTGGGGAATGAGAGGGGTCCTTATAGAGGGGTATGAGGGACTGAGTGGGGAATGAGAGGGGTCCTTATAGAGGGTATAAGGGACTGAGTGGGGAATGAGAGGGGTCCTTATCGAGGGGTATAAGGGACTGAGTGGGGAATGAGAGGGGTCCTTATAGAGGGGTATAAGGGACTGAGTAGGGAATGAGAGGGGTCCTTATAGAGGGTATAAGGGACTGAGTTGGGAATGAGAGCGGTCCTTATAGAGGGGTATAAGGGAATGAGTGGGGAATGAGAGGGGTCCTTATAGAGGGTATAAGAGACTGAGTGGGGAATGAGAGGGGTCCTTATAGAGGGTATAAGGGACTGAGTGGGGAATGAGAGGGGTCCTTATAGAGGGTATAAGGGACTGAGTGGGGAATGAGAGGGGTCCTTATAGAGGGGTATAAGGGACTGAGTGGGGAATGAGAGGGGTCCTTATAGAGGGGTATAAGGGACTGAGTGGGGAATGAGAGGGTTCCTGAGAGAGGGTATAAGGGACTGAGTGGGGAATGAGAGGGGTCCTTATAGAGGGTATAAGGGACTGAGTGGGGAATGAGAGGGGTCCTTATAGAGGGGGATAAGGGACTGAGTGGGGAATGAGAGGGGTCCTTATAGAGGGTATAAGGGACTGAGTGGGGAATGAGAGGGGTCCTTATCGAGGGGTATAAGGGACTGAGTGGGGAATGAGAGGGGTCCTGATAGAGGGGTATAAGGGACTGAGTGGGGAATGAGAGGGGTCCTTATAGAGGGTATAAGGGACTGAGTGGGGAATGAGAGGGGTCCTGAAAGAGGGTATAAGGGACTGAGTGGGGAATGAGAGGGGTCCTTATAGAGGGGTATAAGGGACTGAGTGGGGAATGAGAGGGGTCCTTATAGAGGGGTATAAGGGACTGAGTGGGGAATGAGAGGGGTCCTTATAGAGGGGTATAAGGGACTGAGTGGGGAATGAGAGGGGTCCTTATAGAGGGTATAAGGGACTGAGTGGGGAATGAGAGGGGTCCTTATAGAGGGGGATAAGGGACTGAGTGGGGAATGAGAGGGGTCCTTATAGAGGGGTATAAGGGACTGAGTGGGGAATGAGAGGGGTCCTTATAGAGGGGTATAAGGGACTGAGTGGGGAATGAGAGGGGTCCTTATAGAGGGTATAAGGGACTGAGTGGGGAATGAGAGGGGTCCTTATAGAGGTGTATAAGGGACTGAGTGGGGAATGAGAGGGGTCCTTATAGAGGGGTATAAGGGACTGAGTGGGGAATGAGAGGGGTCCTTATAGAGGTTATAAGGGAATGAGTGGGGAATGAGAGGGGTCCTTATAGAGGGTATAAGGGACTGAGTGGGGAATGAGAGGGGTCCTTATAGAGGGTATAAGGGACTGAGTGGGGAATGAGAGCGGTCCTTATAGAGGTGTATAAGGGACTGAGTGGGGAATGAGAGGGGTCCTTATAGAGGGGTATAAGGGACTGAGTGGGGAATGAGAGGGGTCCTTATAGAGGGGATAAGGGACTGAGTGGGGAATGAGAGCGGTCCTTATAGAGGGTATAAGGGACTGAGTGGGGAATGAGGGGGGTCCTTATAGAGGGGGATAAGGGACTGAGTGGGGAATGAGAGGGGTCCTTATAGAGGGGTATAAGGGACTGAGTGGGGAATGAGGGGGGTCCTTATAGAGGGGGATAAGGGACTGAGTGGGGAATGAGAGGGGTCCTCATAGAGGGGGATAAGGGACTGAGTGGGGAATGAGAGGGGTCCTTATAGAGGATATAAGGGACTGAGTGGGGAATGAGAGGGGTCCTTATAGAGGGGTATAAGGGACTGAGTGTGGAATGAGGGGGGTCCTTATAGAGGGGGATAAGGGACTGAGTGGGGAATGAGAGGGGTCCTTATAGAGGGTATAAGGGACTGAGTGGGGAATGAGAGGGGTCCTTATAGAGGGTATAAGAGACTGAGTGGGGAATGAGAGGGGTCCTTATAGAGGGGTATAAGGGACTGAGTGGGGAATGAGAGGGGTCCTTATAGAGGGTATAAGAGACTGAGTGGGGAATGAGAGGGGTCCATATAGAGGGGTATAAGGGACTGAGTGGGGAATGAGAGGGGTCCATATAGAGGGGTATAAGGGACTGAGTGGGGAATGAGAGGGGTCCTTATAGAGGGGTATAAGGGACTGAGTGGGGAATGAAAGGGGTCCTTATAGAGGGTATAAGAGACTGAGTGGGGAATGAGAGGGGTCCTTATCGAGGGTATAAGGGACTGAGTGGGGAATGAGAGGGGTCCTTATAGAGGGGTATAAGGGACTGAGTGGGGAATGAGAGGGGTCCTTATAGAGGGGTATAAGGGACTGAGTGGGGAATGAGAGGGGTCCTTATAGAGGGGTATAAGGGACTGAGTGGGGAATGAGAGGGGTCCTTATAGAGGGTATAAGGGACTGAGTGGGGAATGAGAGGGGTCCTTATAGAGGGTATAAGGGACTGAGTGGGGAATGAGAGGGGTCCTTATAGAGGGTATAAGGGACTGAGTGGGGAATGAGAGGGGTCCTTTTAGAGGGGTATAAGGGACTGAGTGGGGAATGAGAGGGGTCCTTATAGAGGGTATAAGGGACTGAGTGGGGAATGAGAGGGGTCCTTATAGAGGGGGATAAGGGACTGAGTGGGGAATGAGAGGGGTCCTTATAGAGGGTATAAGGGACTGAGTGGGGAATGAGAGGGGTCCTTATAGAGGGTATAAGGGACTGAGTGGGGAATGAGAGGGGTCCTTATAGAGGGTATAAGGGACTGAGTGGGGAATGAGGGGAGTCCTTATAGAGGGTATAAGGGACTGAGTGGGGAATGAGAGGGGTCCTTATAGAGGGTATAAGGGACTGAGTGGGGAATGAGAGGGGGTCCTTATAGAGGGTATAAGGGACTGAGTGGGGAATGAGAGGGGTCCTTATAGAGGGTATAAGGGACTGAGTGGGGAATGAGAGGCGTCCTTATAGAGGGGTACAAGGGACTGAGTGGGGAATGAGAGGGTCCTTATAGAGGGTATAAGGGACTGAGTGGGGAATGAGAGGGGTCCTTATAGAGGGGGATAAGGGACTGAGTGGGGAATGAGAGGGGTCCTTATAGAGGGTATAAGGGACTGAGTGGGGAATGAGAGGGGTCCTTATAGAGGGTATAAGGGACTGAGTGGGGAATGAGAGGGGTCCTTATAGAGGGGGATAAGGGACTGTGTGGGGAATGAGAGGGGTCCTTATAGAGGGTATAAGGGACTGAGTGGGGAATGAGAGGGGTCCTTATAGAGGGTATAAGGGACTGAGTGGGGAATGAGAGGGGTCCTTATAGAGGGGGATAAGGACTGAGTGGGGAATGAGAGGGGTCCTTATAGAGGGTATAAGGGACTGAGTGGGGAATGAGAGGGGTCCTTATAGAGGGTTATAAGGGACTGAGTGGGGAATGAGAGGGGTCCTTATAGAGGGTTATAAGGGACTGAGTGGGGAATGAGAGGGGTCCTTATAGAGGGTATAAGGGACTGAGTGGGGAATGAGAGGGGTCATTATAGAGGGTATAAGGGACTGAGTGGGGAATGAGAGGGGTCCTTATAGAGGGTATAAGGGACTGAGTGGGGAATGAGAGGGGTCCTTATAGAGGGTATAAGGGACTGAGTGGGGAATGAGAGGGGTCCTTATAGAGGGGATAAGGGACTGAGTGGGAATGAGAGGGGTCCTTATAGAGGGGTATAAGGGACTGAGTGGGGAATGAGGGGGGTCCTTATAGAGGGGGATAAGGGACTGAGTGGGGAATGAGAGGGGTCCTTATAGAGGGTATAAGGGACTGAGTGGGGAATGAGAGGGGACCTTATAGAGGGTATAAGGGACTGAGTGGGGAATGAGAGGGGTCCTTATAGAGGGTATAAGGGACTGAGTGGGGAATGAGGGGGGTCCTTATAGAGGGGGATAAGGGACTGAGTGGGGAATGAGAGGGGTCCTTATAGAGGGTATAAGAGACTGAGTGGGGAATGAGAGGGGTCCTTATAGAGGGTATAAGGGACTGAGTGGGGAATGAGAGGGGTCCTTATAGAGGGGTATAAGGGACTGAGTGGGGAATGAGAGGGGTCCTTATAGAGGGTATAAGGGACTGAGGGGGGAATGAGAGGGGTCCTTATAGAGGGTATAAGGGACTGAGTGGGGAATGAGAGGGGTCCTTATAGAGGGGTATAAGGGACTGAGTGGGGAATGAGAGGGGTCCTTATAGAGGGTATAAGGGACTGAGTGGGGAATGAGAGGGGTCCTTATAGAGGGTATAAGGGACTGAGTGGGGAATGAGAGGGGTCCTTATAGAGGGGTATGAGGGACTGAGTGGGGAATGAGAGGGGTCCTTATAGAGGGTATAAGGGACAGAGTGGGGAATGAGAGGGGTCCTTATAGAGGGTATAAGGGACTGAGTGGGGAATGAGAGGGGTCCTGATAGAGGGTATAAGGGACTGAGTGGGGAATGAGAGGACATTTAATAGAGAGTGACACGGAGCGAGAGGGGGAGGGAGAGAGGGGGGAGAGAGGGGGGGAGAGAGGGGGGAGAGAGGGGGAGAGAGGGGGAGAGAGAGGGGGGAGAGAGGGGGGGAGAGAGAGAGAGAGAGAGAGGGGTCCTTCTAGAGGGTATAAGGGACTGAGTGGGGAATGAGAGGGGTCCTTATAGAGGGTATAAGGGACTGAGTGGGGAATGAGAGGGGTCCTTATAGAGGGTATAAGGGACTGAGTGGGGAATGAGAGGGGTCCTTATAGAGGGTATAAGGGACTGAGTGGGGAATGAGAGGGGTCCTTATCGAGGGGGATAAGGGACTGAGTGGGGAATGAGAGAGGTCCTTCTCGAGGGGGATAAGGGACTGAGTGGGGAATGAGAGGGGTCCTTATAGAGGGTATAAGGGACTGAGTGGGGAATGAGAGGGGTCCTTATAGAGGGGTATAAGGGACTGAGTGGGGAATGAGAGGGGTCCTTATAGAGGGTATAAGGGACTGAGTGGGGAATGAGAGGGGTCCTTACGGAGGGGTATAAGGGACTGAGTGGGGAATGAGAGGGGTCCTTATAGAGGGGTATAAGGGACTGAGTGGGGAATGAGAGGGGTCCTTATAGAGGGTATAAGGGACTGAGTGGGGAATGAGAGGGGTCCTTATAGAGGGTATAAGGGACTGAGTGGGGAATGAGAGGGGTCCTTATCGAGGGGTATAAGGGACTGAGTGGGGAATGAGAGGGGTCCTTATAGAGGGGTATAAGGGACTGAGTGGGGAATGAGAGGGGTCCTTATAGAGGGGGATAAGGGACTGAGTGGGGAATGAGAGGGGTCCTTATAGAGGGGTATAAGGGACTGAGTGGGGAATGAGAGGGGTCCTTATAGAGGGTATAAGGGACTGAGTGGGGAATGAGAGGGGTCCTTATAGAGGGGTATAAGGGACTGAGTGGGGAATGAGGGGGGTCCTTATAGAGGTTATAAGGGACTGAGTGGGGAATGAGAGGGGTCCTTATAGAGGGTATAAGGGACTGAGTGGGGAATGAGAGGGGTCCTTATAGAGGGGGATAAGGGACTGAGTGGGGAATGAGGGGGGTCCTTATAGAGGGTATAAGGGACTGAGTGGGGAATGTGAGGGGTCCTTATAGAGGGTATAAGGGACTGAGTGGGGAATGAGAGGGGTCCTTATAGAGGGTATAAGGGACTGAGTGGGGAGTGAGAGGGGTCCTTATAGAGGGGTATAAGGGAGTGAGTGGGGAATGAGAGGGGTCCTTATAGAGGGTATAAGGGACTGAGTGGGGAATGAGAGGGGTCCTTATAGAGGGTATAAGGGACTGAGTGGGGAATGACAGGGGTCCTTATAGAGGGTATAAGGGACTGAGTGGGGAATGAGAGGGGTCCTTATAGAGGGGGATAAGGGACTGAGTGGGGAATGAGAGGGGTCCTTATAGAGGGGGATAAGGGACTGAGTGGGGAATGAGAGGGGTCCTTATAGAGGGGTATAAGGGACTTAGTGGGGAATGAGAGGGGTCCTGAAAGAGGGTATAAGGGACTGAGTGGGGAATGAGAGGGGTCCTTATAGAGGGTATAAGGGACTGAGTGGGGAATGAGAGGGGTCCTTATAGAGGGTATAAGGGACTGAGTGGGGAATGAGGGGGGTCCTTATAGAGGGGTATAAGGGACTGAGTGGGGAATGAGGGGATCCTTATAGAGGGGTATAAGGGACTGAGTGGGGAATGAGAGGGGTCCTTATAGAGGGTATAAGGGACTGAGTGGGGAATGAGAGGGGTCCTTATAGAGGGTATAAGGGACTGAGTGGGTAATGAGAGGGGTCCTTATAGAGGGTATCAGGGACTGAGTGGGGAATGAGAGGGGTCCTTATAGAGGGTATAAGGGACTGAGTGGGGAATGAGAGGGGTCCTTATAGAGGGGCATAAGGGACTGAGTGGGGAATGAGAGGGGTCCATATTGAGGGTATACGGGACTGAGTGGGGAATGAGAGGGGTCCTTATAGAGGGGTATATGGGACTGAGTGGGGAATGAGAGGGGTCCTTATAGAGGGGGATAAGGGACTGAGTGGGGAATGAGAGGGGTCCTTATAGAGGGGGATAAGGGACTGAGTGGGGAATGAGAGGGGTCCTTATAGAGGGTATAAGGGACTGAGTGGGGAATGAGGGGGGTCCTTATAGAGGGGGATAAGGGACTGAGTGGGGAATGAGAGGGGTCCTTATAGAGGGGTATAAGGGACTGAGTGGGAATGAGAGGGGTCCTTATAGAGGGGGATAAGGGACTGAGTGGGGAATGAGAGGGGTCCTTATAGAGGGTATAAGGGACTGAGTGGGGAATGAGAGGGGTCCTTATAGAGGGTATAAGGGACTGAGTGGGGAATGAGAGGGGTCCTTATAGAGGGTTATAAGGGACTGAGTGGGGAATGAGAGGGGTCCTTATAGAGGGTATAAGGGACTGAGTGGGGAATGAGAGGGGTCCTTATAGAGGGGGATAAGGGACTGAGTGGGGAATGAGAGGGATCCTTATAGAGGGTATAAGGGACTGAGTGGGGAATGAGAGGGGTCCTTATAGAGGGTATAAGGGACTGAGTGGGGAATGAGAGGGGTCCTTATAGAGGGTATAAGGGACTGAGTGGGAATGAGAGGGGTCCTTTTTGAGGGTATAAGGGACTGAGTGGGGAATGAGAGGGGTCCTTATAGAGGGGGATAAGGGACTGAGTGGGGAATGAGAGGGGTCCTTATAGAGGGTATAAGGGACTGAGTGGGGAATGAGAGGGGTCCTTATAGAGGGTATAAGGGACTGAGTGGGGAATGAGAGGGGTCCTTATAGAGGGTTATAAGGGACTGAGTGGGGAATGAGAGGGGTCCTTATGGAGGGTATAAGGGACTGAGTGGGGAATGAGAGGGGTCCTTATAGAGGGTATAAGGGACTGAGTGGGGAATGAGAGGGGTCCTTATAGAGGGTATAAGGGACTGAGTGGGGAATGAGAGGGGTCCTTATAGAGGGTATAAGGGACTGAGTGGGGAATGAGGGGGGTCCTTATAGAGGGGGATAAGGGACTGAGTGGGGAATGAGAGGGGTCCTTATAGAGGGTATAAGGGACTGAGTGGGGAATGAGAGGGGTCCTTATAGAGGGTATAAGGGACTGAGTGGGGAATGAGAGGGGTCCTTATAGAGGGGGATAAGGGACTGAGTGGGGAATGAGAGGGGTCCTTATAGAGGGTATAAGAGACTGAGTGGGGAATGAGAGGGGTCCTTATAGAGGGTATAAGGGACTGAGTGGGGAATGAGAGGGGTCCTTATAGAGGGGTATAAGGGACTGAGTGGGGAATGAGAGGGGTCCTTATAGAGGGTATAAGGGACTGAGTGGGGAATGAGAGGGGTCCTTATAGAGGGTATAAGGGACTGAGTGGGGAATGAGAGGGGTCCTTATAGAGGGGTATAAGGGACTGAGTGGGGAATGAGAGGGGTCCTTATAGAGGGTATAAGGGACTGAGTGGGGAATGAGAGGGGTCCTTATAGAGGGTATAAGGGACTGAGTGGGGAATGAGAGGGGTCCTTATAGAGGGTATAAGGGACAGAGTGGGGAATGAGAGGGGTCCTGATAGAGGGTATAAGGGACTGAGTGGGGAATGAGAGGACATTTAATAGAGAGTGACACGGAGCGAGAGGGGGAGGGAGAGAGGGGGGGAGAGAGGGGGGGAGAGAGGGGGGGAGAGAGGGGGGAGAGAGGGGGAGAGAGAGGGGGGAGAGAGGGGGGGAGAGAGAGAGAGAGAGAGAGGGGTCCTTCTAGAGGGTATAAGGGACTGAGTGGGGAATGAGAGGGGTCCTTATAGAGGGTATAAGGGACTGAGTGGGGAATGAGAGGGGTCCTTATAGAGGGTATAAGGGACTGAGTGGGGAATGAGAGGGGTCCTTATAGAGGGTATAAGGGACTGAGTGGGGAATGAGAGGGGTCCTTATCGAGGGGGATAAGGGACTGAGTGGGGAATGAGAGAGGTCCTTCTCGAGGGGGATAAGGGACTGAGTGGGGAATGAGAGGGGTCCTTATAGAGGGTATAAGGGACTGAGTGGGGAATGAGAGGGGTCCTTATAGAGGGGTATAAGGGACTGAGTGGGGAATGAGAGGGGTCCTTATAGAGGGTATAAGGGACTGAGTGGGGAATGAGAGGGGTCCTTACGGAGGGGTATAAGGGACTGAGTGGGGAATGAGAGGGGTCCTTATAGAGGGGTATAAGGGACTGAGTGGGGAATGAGGGGGGTCCTTATAGAGGTTATAAGGGACTGAGTGGGGAATGAGAGGGGTCCTTATAGAGGGGTATAAGGGACTGAGTGGGGAATGAGAGGGGTCCTTATAGAGGGGGATAAGGGACTGAGTGGGGAATGAGAGGGGTCCTTATAGAGGGGTATAAGGGTCTGAGTGGGGAATGAGAGGGGTCCTTATAGAGGGTATAAGGGACTGAGTGGGGAATGAGAGGGGTCCTTATAGAGGGGTATAAGGGACTGAGTGGGGAATGAGGGGGGTCCTTATAGAGGTTATAAGGGACTGAGTGGGGAATGAGAGGGGTCCCTTATAGAGGGTATAAGGGACTGAGTGGGGAATGAGAGGGGTCCTTATAGAGGGGGATAAGGGACTGAGTGGGAATGAGGGGGGTCCTTATAGAGGGTATAAGGGACTGAGTGGGGAATGTGAGGGGTCCTTATAGAGGGTATAAGGGACTGAGTGGGGAATGAGAGGGGTCCTTATAGAGGGGTATAAGGGACTGAGTGGGGAGTGAGAGGGGTCCTTATAGAGGGGTATAAGGGAGTGAGTGGGGAATGAGAGGGGTCCTTATAGAGGGTATAAGGGACTGAGTGGGGAATGAGAGGGGTCCTTATAGAGGGTATAAGGGACTGAGTGGGGAATGAGAGGGGTCCTTATAGAGGGTATAAGGGACTGAGTGGGGAATGAGAGGGGTCCTTATAGAGGGTATAAGGGACTGAGTGGGGAATGAGAGGGGTCCTTATAGAGGGGTATAAGGGACTGAGTGGGGAATGAGGGGATCCTTATAGAGGGTATAAGGGAGTGAGTGGGGAATGAGAGGGGTCCTTATAGAGGGTATAAGGGACTGAGTGGGGAATGAGAGGGGTCCTTATAGAGGGTATAAGGGACTGAGTGGGGAATGAGAGGGGTCCTTATAGAGGGTATAAGGGACTGAGTGGGGAATGAGAGGGGTCCTTATAGAGGGGGATAAGGGACTGAGTGGGGAATGAGAGGGGTCCTTATAGAGGGTATAAGGGACTGAGTGGGGAATGAGAGGGTCCTTATAGAGGGTATAAGGGACTGAGTGGGGAATGAGGGGGGTCCTTATAGAGGGTATAAGGGACTGAGTGGGGAATGAGGGGATCCTTATAGAGGGGTATAAGGGACTGAGTGGGGAATGAGAGGGGTCCATATTGAGGGTATACGGGACTGAGTGGGGAATGAGAGGGGTCCTTATAGAGGGGCATAAGGGACTGAGTGGGAATGAGAGGGGTCCATATTGAGGGTATACGGGACTGAGTGGGGAATGAGAGGGGTCCTTATAGAGGGGTATATGGGACTGAGTGGGGAATGAGAGGGGTCCTTATAGAGGGGATAAGGGACTGAGTGGGGAATGAGAGGGTCCTTATAGAGGGGGATAAGGGACTGAGTGGGGAATGAGAGGGGTCCTTATAGAGGGTATAAGGGACTGAGTGGGGAATGAGGGGGGTTCTTATAGAGGGGGATAAGGGATTGAGTGGGGAATGAGAGGGGTCCTTATAGAGGGGTATAAGGGACTGAGTGGGGAATGAGAGGGGTCCTTATAGAGGGTATAAGGGACTGAGTGGGGAATGAGGGGGGTCCTTATAGAGGGGTATAAGGGACTGAGTGGGGAATGAGAGGGGTCCTTATAGAGGGGGATAAGGGACTGAGTGGGAATGAGAGGGGTCCTTATAGAGGGTTATAAGGGACTGAGTGGGGAATGAGAGGGGTCCTTATAGAGGGTATAAGGGACTGAGTGGGGAATGAGAGGGGTCCTTATAGAGGGTATAAGGGACTGAGTGGGGAATGAGAGGGGTCCTTATAGAGGGTATAAGGGACTGAGTGGGGAACGAGAGGGGTCCTTATAGAGGGTATAAGGGACTGAGTGGGGAATGAGAGGGGTCCTTATAGAGGGTATAAGGGACTGAGTGGGGAATGAGAGGGTCCTTATAGAGGGGTATAAGGGACTGAGTGGGGAATGAGAGGGGTCCTTATAGAGGGTATAAGGGACTGAGTGGGGAATGAGAGGGGTCCTTATAGAGGGTATAAGGGACTGAGTGGGGAATGAGAGGGGTCCTTATAGAGGGGTATAAGGGACTGAGTGGGGAATGAGAGGGGTCCTTATAGAGGGTATAAGGACAGAGTGGGGAATGAGAGGGGTCCTTATAGAGGGGTATAAGGGACTGAGTGGGGAATGAGAGGGGTCCTTATAGAGGGGTATAAGGGACTGAGTGGGGAATGAGAGGGGTCCTTATAGAGGGGGATAAGGGCCTGAGTGGGGAATGAGAGGGGTCCTTATAGAGGGTATAAGGGACTGAGTGGGGAATGAGAGGACATTTAATAGCGAGTGACACGGAGCGAGAGGGAGGGAGAAAGAGAGAAGGAGAGAGAGAGAGAGTGAGCGAGAGAGAGAGAGAGAGAGGGAGAGAGAGAAGGAGAAAGAGAGAGAGAAGGAGAGAGCGAGAGGGAGGGAGAGAGAGAGAGAGAGGGAGGGAGAGAAGGAAAGAGAGAGAAGGAGAGAGCGAGAGGGAGGGAGAGAGAGAGAGAGAGGGAGAGAGAGAGAGCGAGAGAGAGAGACAGAGACAGAGAGAGAGAGAGGGATAGAGAGAGTCAGAGAGAGAGAGGGAGAGACAGAGAGAGAGGGAGAGCGAGAGAGAGTGAGAGAGAGAGAGAGAGAGGGATAGAGACAGAGACAGATACAGAGAGAGAGAGGGAGAGAGGGAGATGGAGAGACCCAGAGACAGAGAGAGAGAGAAGAAGAGAGAGAGAGGGAGA